>NC_092092.1:13983352-14140852 GCF_045679555.1 Salvelinus alpinus
AGTCGGTGTGGAGGCTATATACAGGGGGTACCGGTACAGAGTCAATGTGGAGGCTATATACAGGGGGTACCGGTACAGAGTCAATGTGGAGGCTATATACAGGGGGTACCGGTACAGAGTCAATGTGGAGGCTATATACAGGGGGTACCGGTACAGAGTCAATGTGGAGGTTATATACAGGGGGTACCGGTACAGAGTCAATGTGGAGGCTATATACAGGGGGTACCGGTACAGAGTCAATGTGGAGGCTATATACAGGGGGTACCGGTACCGAGTCGGTGTGGAGGCTATATACAGGGGGTACCGGTACAGAGTCAATGTGGAGGCTATATACAGGGGGTACCGGTACAGAGTCAATGTGGAGGCTATATACAGGGGGTACCGGTACAGAGTCAATGTGGAGGCTATATACAGGGGGTACCGGTACAGAGTCAATGTGGAGGCTATATACAGGGGGTACCGGTACAGAGTCAATGTGGAGGTTATATACAGGGGGTACCGGTACAGAGTCAATGTGGAGGCTATATACAGGGTGTTACGGTACAGAGTCAATGTGGAGGCTATATACAGGGGGTACCGGTACAGA
The DNA here is from genome assembly GCF_045679555.1 of Salvelinus alpinus. Classification (NCBI taxonomy): domain Eukaryota; kingdom Metazoa; phylum Chordata; class Actinopteri; order Salmoniformes; family Salmonidae; genus Salvelinus; species Salvelinus alpinus. The sequence continues at coordinate 13,983,939 of NC_092092.1, forward strand.
GTCAATGTGGAGGCTATATACAGGGGGTACCGGTACAGAGTCAATGTGGAGGCTATATACAGGGGGTTATGGTACAGAGTCAATGTGGAGGCTATATACAGGGGGTACTGGTACAGAGTCAATGTGGAGGCTATATACAGGGGGTACCGGTACAGAGTCAATGTGGAGGCTATATACAGGGGGTACCGGTACAGAGTCAATGTGGAGGCTATATACAGGGGGTACCGGTACAGAGTCAATGTGGAGGCTATATACAGGGGGTACCGGTACAGAGTCAATGTGGAGGCTATATACAGGGGGGTACCGGTACAGAGTCAATGTGGAGGCTATATACAGGGGGTACCGGTACAGAGTCAATGTGGAGGCTATATACAGGGGGTACCGGTACAGAGTCAATGTGGAGGCTATATACAGGGGGTACCGGTACAGAGTCAATGTGGAGGTTATATACAGGGGGTACCGGTACAGAGTCAATGTGGAGGCTATATACAGGGGGTACCGGTACAGAGTCAATGTGGAGGCTATATACAGGGGGTACCGGTACAGAGTCAATGTGGAGGCTATATACAGGGTGTTACGGTACAGAGTCAATGTGGAGGCTATATACAGGGGGTACCGGTACAGAGTCAATGTGGAGGCTATATACAGGGGGTACCGGTACAGAGTCAATGTGGAGGCTATATACAGGGGGTACCGGTACAGAGTCAATGTGGAGGCTATATACAGGGGGTACCGGTACAGAGTCAATGTGGAGGCTATATACAGGGTGTTACGGTACAGAGTCAATGTGGAGGCTATATACAGGGGGTACCGGTACAGAGTCAATGTGGAGGCTATATACAGGGGGTACCGGTACAGAGTCAATGTGGAGGCTATATACAGGGGGTTATGGTACAGAGTCAATGTGGAGGCTATATACAGGGGGTACTGGTACAGAGTCAATGTGGAGGCTATATACAGGGGGTACCGGTACAGAGTCAATGTGGAGGCTATATACAGGGGGTACCGGTACAGAGTCAATGTGGAGGCTATATACAGGGGGTACCGGTACAGAGTCAATGTGGAGGCTATATACAGGGGGGTACCGGTACAGAGTCAATGTGGAGGCTATATACAGGGGGTACCGGTACAGAGTCAATGTGGAGGCTATATACAGGGGGTACCGGTACAGAGTCAATGTGGAGGCTATATACAGGGGGTACCGGTACAGAGTCAATGTGGAGGCTATATACAGGGGGTACCGGTACAGAGTCAATGTGGAGGTTATATACAGGGGGTACCGGTACAGAGTCAATGTGGAGGCTATATACAGGGGGTACCGGTACAGAGTCAATGTGGAGGCTATATACAGGGGGTACCGGTACAGAGTCAATGTGGAGGCTATATACAGGGTGTTACGGTACAGAGTCAATGTGGAGGCTATATACAGGGGGTACCGGTACAGAGTCAATGTGGAGGCTATATACAGGGGGTACCGGTACAGAGTCAATGTGGAGGCTATATACAGGGGGTTATGGTACAGAGTCAATGTGGAGGCTATATACAGGGGGTACCGGTACAGAGTCAATGTGGAGGCTATATACAGGGGGTACCGGTACAGAGTCAATGTGGAGGCTATATACAGGGGGTACCGGTACAGAGTCAATGTGGAGGCTATATACAGGGGGTACCGGTACAGAGTAAATGTGGAGGCTATATACAGGGGGTACCGGTACAGAGTCAATGTGGAGGTTATATACAGGGGGTACCGGTACAGAGTCAATGTGGAGGCTATATACAGGGGGTACCGGTACCGAGTCAATGTGGAGGCTATATACAGGGTGTTACGGTACCGAGTCAGTGTGGAGGCTATATACAGGGGGGTACCGGTACCGAGTCAATGTGGAGACTATATACAGGTGGTACCGGTACAGAGTCAATGTGGAGGCTATATACAGGGGGTACCGGTACAGAGTCAATGTGGAGGCTATATACAGGGTGTTACGGTACAGAGTCAATGTGGAGGCTATATACAGGGGGTACCGGTACAGAGTCAATGTGGAGGCTATATACAGGGGGTACCGGTACCGAGTCGGTGTGGAGGCTATATACAGGGGGTACCGGTACAGAGTCAATGTGGAGGCTATATACAGGGGGTACCGGTACAGAGTCAATGTGGAGGCTATATACAGGGGGTACCGGTACAGAGTCAATGTGGAGGCTATATACAGGGGGTACCGGTACAGAGTCAATGTGGAGGCTATATACAGGGGGTACCGGTACAGAGTCAATGTGGAGGCTATATACAGGGGGTACCGGTACAGAGTCAATGTGGAGGCTATATACAGGGGGTACCGGTACAGAGTCAATGTGGAGGCTATATACAGGGGGTACCGGTACAGAGTCAATGTGGAGGCTATATACAGGGGGTTACCGGTACAGAGTCAATGTGGAGGCTATATACAGGGGGTACCGGTACAGAGTCAATGTGGAGGCTATATACAGGGGGTACCGGTACCGAGTCGGTGTGGAGGCTATATACAGGGGGTTACCGGTACAGAGTCAATGTGGAGGCTATATACAGGGGGTACCGGTACAGAGTCAATGTGGAGGCTATATACAGGGGGTACCGGTACAGAGTCAATGTGGAGGCTATATACAGGGGGTACCGGTACAGAGTCAATGTGGAGGCTATATACAGGGGGTACCGGTACAGAGTCAATGTGGAGGTTATATACAGGGGGTACCGGTACAGAGTCAATGTGGAGGCTATATACAGGGTGTTACGGTACAGAGTCAATGTGGAGGCTATATACAGGGGGTACCGGTACAGAGTCAATGTGGAGGCTATATACAGGGGGTACCGGTACAGAGTCAATGTGGAGGCTATATACAGGGGGTTATGGTACAGAGTCAATGTGGAGGCTATATACAGGGGGTACTGGTACAGAGTCAATGTGGAGGCTATATACAGGGGGTACCGGTACAGAGTCAATGTGGAGGCTATATACAGGGGGTACCGGTACAGAGTCAATGTGGAGGCTATATACAGGGGGTACCGGTACAGAGTCAATGTGGAGGCTATATACAGGGGGTACCGGTACAGAGTCAATGTGGAGGCTATATACAGGGGGGTACCGGTACAGAGTCAATGTGGAGGCTATATACAGGGGGTACCGGTACAGAGTCAATGTGGAGGCTATATACAGGGGGTACCGGTACAGAGTCAATGTGGAGGCTATATACAGGGGGTACCGGTACAGAGTCAATGTGGAGGCTATATACAGGGGGTACCGGTACAGAGTCAATGTGGAGGTTATATACAGGGGGTACCGGTACAGAGTCAATGTGGAGGCTATATACAGGGGGTACCGGTACAGAGTCAATGTGGAGGCTATATACAGGGGGTACCGGTACAGAGTCAATGTGGAGGCTATATACAGGGTGTTACGGTACAGAGTCAATGTGGAGGCTATATACAGGGGGTACCGGTACAGAGTCAATGTGGAGGCTATATACAGGGGGTACCGGTACAGAGTCAATGTGGAGGCTATATACAGGGGGTACCGGTACAGAGTCAATGTGGAGGCTATATACAGGGGGTACCGGTACAGAGTCAATGTGGAGGCTATATACAGGGTGTTACGGTACAGAGTCAATGTGGAAGCTATATACAGGGGGTACCGGTACAGAGTCAATGTGGAGGCTATATACAGGGGGTACCGGTACAGAGTCAATGTGGAGGCTATATACAGGGGGTTATGGTACAGAGTCAATGTGGAGGCTATATACAGGGGGTACTGGTACAGAGTCAATGTGGAGGCTATATACAGGGGGTACCGGTACAGAGTCAATGTGGAGGCTATATACAGGGGGTACCGGTACAGAGTCAATGTGGAGGCTATATACAGGGGGTACCGGTACAGAGTCAATGTGGAGGCTATATACAGGGGGGTACCGGTACAGAGTCAATGTGGAGGCTATATACAGGGGGTACCGGTACAGAGTCAATGTGGAGGCTATATACAGGGGGTACCGGTACAGAGTCAATGTGGAGGCTATATACAGGGGGTACCGGTACAGAGTCAATGTGGAGGCTATATACAGGGGGTACCGGTACAGAGTCAATGTGGAGGTTATATACAGGGGGTACCGGTACAGAGTCAATGTGGAGGCTATATACAGGGGGTACCGGTACAGAGTCAATGTGGAGGCTATATACAGGGGGTACCGGTACAGAGTCAATGTGGAGGCTATATACAGGGTGTTACGGTACAGAGTCAATGTGGAGGCTATATACAGGGGGTACCGGTACAGAGTCAATGTGGAGGCTATATACAGGGGGTACCGGTACAGAGTCAATGTGGAGGCTATATACAGGGGGTTATGGTACAGAGTCAATGTGGAGGCTATATACAGGGGGTACTGGTACAGAGTCAATGTGGAGGCTATATACAGGGGGTACCGGTACAGAGTCAATGTGGAGGCTATATACAGGGGGTACCGGTACAGAGTCAATGTGGAGGCTATATACAGGGGGTACCGGTACAGAGTCAATGTGGAGGCTATATACAGGGGGTACCGGTACAGAGTCAATGTGGAGGTTATATACAGGGGGTACCGGTACAGAGTCAATGTGGAGGCTATATACAGGGGGTACCGGTACAGAGTCAATGTGGAGGCTATATACAGGGTGTTACGGTACCGAGTCAGTGTGGAGGCTATATACAGGGGGGTACCGGTACCGAGTCAATGTGGAGACTATATACAGGTGGTACCGGTACAGAGTCAATGTGGAGGCTATATACAGGGGGTACCGGTACAGAGTCAATGTGGAGGCTATATACAGGGTGTTACGGTACAGAGTCAATGTGGAGGCTATATACAGGGGGTACCGGTACAGAGTCAATGTGGAGGCTATATACAGGGGGTACCGGTACCGAGTCGGTGTGGAGGCTATATACAGGGGGTACCGGTACAGAGTCAATGTGGAGGCTATATACAGGGGGTACCGGTACAGAGTCAATGTGGAGGCTATATACAGGGGGTACCGGTACAGAGTCAATGTGGAGGCTATATACAGGGGGTACCGGTACAGAGTCAATGTGGAGGCTATATACAGGGGGTACCGGTACAGAGTCAATGTGGAGGTTATATACAGGGGGTACCGGTACAGAGTCAATGTGGAGGCTATATACAGGGGGTACCGGTACAGAGTCAATGTGGAGGCTATATACAGGGGGTACCGGTACAGAGTCAATGTGGAGGCTATATACAGGGTGTTACGGTACAGAGTCAATGTGGAGGCTATATACAGGGGGTACCGGTACAGAGTCAATGTGGAGGCTATATACAGGGGGTACCGGTACAGAGTCAATGTGGAGGCTATATACAGGGGGTTATGGTACAGAGTCCATGTGGAGGCTATATACAGGGGGTACTGGTACAGAGTCAATGTGGAGGCTATATACAGGGGGTACCGGTACAGAGTCAATGTGGAGGCTATATACAGGGGGTACCGGTACAGAGTCAATGTGGAGGCTATATACAGGGGGTACCGGTACAGAGTCAATGTGGAGGCTATATACAGGGGGTACCGGTACAGAGTCAATGTGGAGGCTATATACAGGGGGGTACCGGTACAGAGTCAATGTGGAGGCTATATACAGGGGGTACCGGTACAGAGTCAATGTGGAGGCTATATACAGGGTGTTACGGTACAGAGTCAATGTGGAGGCTATATACAGGGGGTACCGGTACAGAGTCAATGTGGAGGCTATATACAGGGGGTACCGGTACAGAGTCAATGTGGAGGCTATATACAGGGGGTTATGGTACAGAGTCAATGTGGAGGCTATATACAGGGGGTACTGGTACAGAGTCAATGTGGAGGCTATATACAGGGGGTACCGGTACAGAGTCAATGTGGAGGCTATATACAGGGGGTACCGGTACAGAGTCAATGTGGAGGCTATATACAGGGGGTACCGGTACAGAGTCAATGTGGAGGCTATATACAGGGGGTACCGGTACAGAGTCAATGTGGAGGCTATATACAGGGGGGTACCGGTACAGAGTCAATGTGGAGGCTATATACAGGGTGTACCGGTACAGAGTCAATGTGGAGGCTATATACAGGGGGTACCGGTACAGAGTCAATGTGGAGGCTATATACAGGGGGTACCGGTACAGAGTCAATGTGGAGGCTATATACAGGGGGGTACCGGTACAGAGTCAATGTGGAGGCTATATACAGGGTGTACCGGTACAGAGTCAATGTGGAGGCTATATACAGGGGGCACCGGTACAGAGTCAATGTGGAGGCTATATACAGGGTGTTACGGTACAGAGTCAATGTGGAGGCTATATACAGGGGGTACCGGTACAGGGTCAATGTGGAGGCTATATACAGCGGGTACCGGTACAGAGTCGGTGTGCTGGGGTACAGGCTAGTAGAGGTAATCTGTACATGTAGGTGGGGGCGAAGTGACTATGCATACTGTGCTAGGACATAATCATTGTGTGCTAGGATTATGGGACCAAATATTTAACTGTTTACTACTTTAATACACAAGTGAATTTGTTCCAAAACTATTGGTCCCCTAAAATAGGGGAACTATGTACAAAAAGTGCTGTAATTTCTAAATTGTTCACCCGATATGGATAGAAATACCCTCGAATTAAAGCTGACACTCTGCACTTTAACCTCATAGTCATTGTACCATTTCAAATCCAAAGTGCTGGAATACAGAGCCAAAACAACAAGAAAAATGTCACTGTCCCCAATACTTTTAGAGCTGACTGTATTTATTTAGGGCAGTCAGTTTAACCTTCCTAAAACCAACAGAGAGAGCCATATCTCTTATTCTCAGTTGTCCTGTAATTTCTACACCTGGCCCCCCATAGAGACCAGGGCCTGTATGAAGAGTCTCAGAGTACACCTGGCCCCCCACAGAGACCAGGGCCTGTATGAAGGGTCTCAGAGTAGAGGTTCTGACATTTAGATCAGAATGAACAGAATGAACAAGATTAGATATAAACAGATCCTCTGAAACGCTTTGTGGATACGGGCCCTGGCCTCCCCCTTTAGATCTATCTTTACCTCGGTCCCCACTATAGAGGACCACTTAGCTACATCAGATTGATCCCCCTCCACAAGCTAGGCCCACCTCTTTTCTCACAACATATCAGCTAGAGCCCACAGGGCCAGTACCTGTGACATGGCTATTCCCAACCTGTTCTCTATCCTAGTCCTGTCCTGTGGTATTTCATTGTTCTAGAAGTGGATCTGGTACACTCCACAGAGCAGGGCTTTACGGAAGAGTGGCCAGAAAAAAAGCTGTTGCTTAAAGAAAAAATAAGCAAAGACGTTTGATGTTCGCCACAAGGCATGTGGGAGACTCCACAAACATATGGAAGAAGGTACTCTGGTCAGATGAGACTAAAATAGAGCTTATTGGCCATCAAGGGAAATGCTATGTCTGGCGTAAACCCAACACATCTCATCACCCCGAGAACACTATCCCCACTATTTCCATCGGCAGGGACTGGGAAACTGGTCAGAATTTAAGGAATGATGGATGGCGCTAAATACAGGGAAATTCTTGAGGGAAACCTGTTTCACATTTGAGACTGGGACGGAGGTTCGCCTTCCAGCAGGACAATGACCCTAAGCATACTGCTAAAGCAACACTTGAGTGGTTTAATTAAGGGGAAACATTTAAATGTCTTGGAATGGCCTAGTCAAAGCCCCGACCTCAATCTAATTGAGAATCTATGGTATGACTTAAAGATTGCTGTACACCAGCGGAACCCATCCAACTTGAAGTAGCTGGAGCAGATTTGCCTTGAAGAAAGAGCAGAAATCCCAGTGGCTAGATGTGCCAAGCTTATAGAGACATACCCCAAGAGACTTGCAGCTATAATTGCTGCAGAAGGTGGCTCTACAAAGTATTGACTTTGGGGCGGTGAATAGTTATGCACGCTCAAGTTTTCAAATTTTTTGTCTTATTTTTTGTTTGTTTCACAATAAAAAATATATTGCATCTTCAAAGTGGTAGGCATGTTGTGTAAATCAAATGATACAAACCCCCCCCCCAAAAAATCTATTTTAATTCCAGGTTGTAAGGCAACAAAATGGGAAAAATGCCAAGGGGGGTGAATAGTTTCGCAAGCCACTGTACATAATACGTTATAGAAAATCAAGTCAGAAATGTTAGTGGAACTTATTAATTTTAGAAGCCTTTTTAAACCTTAAACTTAGTTTGCATGTCCTCCTGTGCAGGAAAATTGTAATCAATAAAAGAGTGATCAAATTAAGACCCTACATCTGTACTAATATGGTATTTTCAAAGATATTTATATACAGTACCAGTAAAAAGTTTGGACATACCATATGGAATTATGTAGTAACCAAAAAAAAAGAAGTGTTAAACAAATCAAAATATATTTTATATTTGAGATTCGTCAAAGTAGCCGCCCTGTGTCCTGTGTGCTGTGTCCTCTGTCCTGTGTACTGTGTCCTGTGTGCTGTGGCTATTTTAGATGTGCAGCTCGAACCATAGAACTAGAATGACTGAATTTAGAATGCATCTAATTCTAATTCTAGAACAGGGTCGGGTCCATTGGTGAACATCAGTTCAAGTGATTCTGATGGTGGGAAGTCCTAAATATGTCTACGGTAATAATAATAATACTGACCTGGTTAAAACAGGTGGAGACAAGGGCCTGAACAAACAAGACACATTTCCAGTCATCAAAGGGGATTAAATGAGATGGATTTGAGTTAAAATGGGGGAGACAAAAAGAGAGGTTTTATTTTGCCTGTAAAGCTGCAGTATAACAGTGGGTTTAAATAAAAGGCAGCAACAGTGCGGTGTGGGAGAGAGAGCTTTCCAACAGAAGGGCTCCAACAAAGGTGACTATAGAAGTCATGTGAAGCCAGAAAGCCAATCAGGCCACACCATCGGGATGTGGTGTGAACGGAGGGTACCTCCAGCGCTGACCTGACCGCTCTCCCCGTCCCCAAGGAGGAGACTAGGGTGACCGTGATGAGGCTGTGATGACAGAGTAGTGCCTGCAGCTAGGGCATGGAATCCCCATGGAACCCCCAGCTATGATGAAGGTGAATGGACTATGACCCCTGTGACCCCTCTCTCCATCTTACGTTTCACCTCTTACTCCCAGCCTCCCAGGGGAGACTATTGTGTGTGTGTGTGTGTGTGTGTGTGTGTGTGTGTGTGTGTGTGTGTGTGTGTGTGTGTGTGTGTGTGTGTGTGTGTGTGTGTGTGTGTGTGTGTGTGTGCCATTTCACCTCTTACTACCAGCCTCTCCTAGGGGAGACTATTGTGTGTGTGTGTCTACCATTTCACCTCTTACTCCCAGCCTCTCCCAGGGGACTGAGACTCTATGAATGGACTGTCTCTTTATACTGTATATCAGGGGTACTCAAGTGCTATTTGAGAAGGTCTCTGGTCCCACACATTTCCTAGGTGGCAAAGATCTGGAAGGATAATGTAATTTACCGCTGTAGTAACAAACCCTGACCTCGCAACCCATGCGACCTCAAAATGTTCAAACACCTCTTGTCGGCAGAGAGAAAATCAAACCGTTTTCAAAGATAATTTCCCGCTTTTCTGCGTATTCTTCCATGTCTTCTGTGTGTTTATATTGATACCGGGGGTCGAAGCCCGAACAAGTTTAAAAAAAAAAAAAGAGATATACAGTAGCAGTCAAGAGTGTCAAAACACCAACTCATTCCAGGGTTTTTCTTTATTTTTACTATTTTCTACATTGTAGAATAATAGTGAAGACATCAATGTGAAATAACACATATTATTCTTCAATGTAGAAAATAGTAAAAATAACGAAAAACCCTTGAATGAGTAGGTGTTTGACACTTTTGACTGCTACTGTATAGATATTTATTTGCGGTTATGACACCGTTCTGGGTCTGGATCCGATCAGACAGTTGAGTATGGGGGCTGTATATCATAAACCCCAAGGACTCAGAATAACCCTCTGGGAATGTGTTCATCCATAATATATCATGTCTGTTATCCAACTCTGTGGTCATTTAAAATAGACCCTTTTCACTTTCCATTTCAGACCCAATGTGTTACAGAAACATTTCCCGGAAAGGACTGTGGATCCCATAGAATACAGGCTTAATTCCCCATTTTGATATTGAGCCCTAACCCTAAACTCAATAGCCTAAAAAAGAGTCCCTGCAACGTATACTGCACTGCAGGTTTCCCGAAAGAATAGAAAAATAAATAGCACTCACCTCTGCAATCACAGTATCCTGCTGATCCTGGCTCAAAGTTAAATTCCCGTGGTGCAGCGGGCTGCTCCGTAACACCGTGATGTGTAAGGTAAGAAGTACAAGTCCTAAAAGCAACAAGAGTTCTGCCACCAATCGAACCATCTTTTTCACCCGATCCGTCTTGGTTACCTGCGGTGTGACAGGGGGTCCGCCGCCAGCTCCTCCCGCTGCAGACGCTCCAAGCTCCGGACCCGCTGCGGGCGAGGAGCCGCAACACCACTTCGGATCCACTTCGAGGTTCGGAAGGGGGGGGGGGGATAGGACGTAGAATAGAGTATTCAAGAAAAATAAAACCTGCCACAAGTTTGTTTGGGATCAGGTGGTTATGTTAGGTTGATTTTGTTTATTATGAATTACATCAGACCAGCCTCGGTGGAGAGCGTTCTTCTAATGTGCCAAAAAAGTGAGTCCGGATTCGATGTGTAAAAACGGGATAACGTTAAACCAAAGTTAAAAGTCCATTCAGCAAGGTTTCCTGTGGAATCCCCTTGAACTATGCTCCTTCTATGCTGGCATGGATCTCCAAGGTTAATTATCCAAATGCTGCCAGGGCGACTGTTATAACACTACCCATGGGAAAAGTACAATTTCGGATGTTTTAGTCATGTAGGCTATTGCCTGTTGCACTCCAGATGGAGTCCTCTCCACGATCAAGAAACGTGCAGCCCAGTTCCAGACCCGTGTTTCCCCCACTGCATTCTCCACTGTTTACACGAATACTTTGGCTCAACTTTAGAATCAAACCTTCTCGTTCCCTTCTCCCTCCCTCTCATCTGTGGTATGCCGCACTCCTTGGTGTTGATGGTTCGGACACAAATGATCCCTTATGCATTACATAGGCTATCCTCTATCCAAAAATTGTCATTTTGAATTTGCGCAGAGAATGAACTTGCTGGTGTGGCTACCTTTTCGTACACCAGCCAACCCCAAAAGATCCTTTCTAGTTTTAATAGTTCTCCTTTTCAACCACGACCATTAGTCGCGAATATAGGCCTGGTGGTGGTAATTCTGGGCTGAGTTCTGCGCAGCATAAAACCAGCAGCTATCCAATCCAATCCAAGCTCCAAGTGCGTCCCGTTCCTCACCGTGTCCAAATGGTGTAAACCACACGGCGGTCAGTCCACACTCCTATACTATGGGCATGCTATACAGGCTGTTTTCTGTCCCAGCGCGCAGTGTTTTTAATACGCCCCTCTGCTGGTTTGCTGTCAGCTCCCCCTCCCCCTTTCTCTCCCTTCAGCGCCCGTGACGGGTCATGTCTAGAAGGATTATGTCAAGTTGACGTCGAACGTATATATATATATTGAATTTTTTTGGTGTATTTTATCTAACCCGAACTATTTTCCTAATGTTAACTTAATTATCCTAACCTGTTACGTTAATTATCTCAACCGTGTTACGTTCATTCTCTCAACCTACTGCATAAATTCTAACCTGCTACGAAAAGTCACTTCTGACATTAGCTTCATCCCTTCTAGTCAAAACCCTGTGACGCGGAGGGATGGTGGCAAGTCAAATCGTCACGGCTCTACATCACAATCAAGTCACAGGCCACCTACTCTGTAGGTATTTGTACATGTGCCCGATGTTATTGCAGGAACCGTACATATGGACTTGAAACATGAATATATTTCAAATTAACATTATACTTTCAAGCACTTTATTTGTTTAGTGCCCTCTTCAAAGGACCTGGTCACTGATCACCCAGTAGGATCTCCTTCAGTTCCCAATAGTACAGTTCCCTAAAACAAATGGCAACTTTAAAGGGTGAATGCACTTCCTGATTTACCCTTGTTTTTCCATTAATGCTCATTAAGAAATGCTAGCGGCCATGACTGAAGACAAACAACCATTGTCTTGGGGGTGTGGTTTGATGTGGGTGTGGTTTGATGTGGGTGTTTCGTGGGTGTGTCTTTGCCATTCAACAACAAAAAAACAAGGCCAGTAGTGAGTACAGCGATGTTAGCTAAGCTAGCTTTGCTATAGAGAGAACAAAGTTTTGAAGTTGAGGACTTCTCAAGATGGTCAGCTAATTCCGTTGTACGTGTAGGCTAAAGCTTACCGTATGCTTCCCAGCATATATTATGGCAACATTTTCTTGTTCGTTTTGGTCTTTGGCAGGGGGGTTTTCAGCTGTTTGTGCACACAAAACATTTTCTAGAGGTAAGTCAACATTTTTGTAGCTGAAGTCTACTCCCCTTCGTCGGTGATTGGTTAATAGTACTACTCCTAGTAGGACTGGGAACATTAAGTGTTTGTTGTCATCGAACAAGAGACGACTAGTTTTCATGCAGAATTTTTCACTTGAGAAATACTGCACCAAACAGCTTATCTAGATTTAAAATTGCACGACTAAAGACCTCCTTGGAAAAAACATCAACATTACAGAGGTCTTCAGTGATCTTGAAGAAGTGTTTCCTGCGATGTTGTTGCTAAGGTGGCTCAAGAGGGACAAACAACAGTCATATTGGGTAGAAGACCTAAGACTCAAGAAGGCGCCTAAGACTCAAGAGGGCCACCATTGTTCCTGTTCCCAAGTAAGCAAAGGTAACTGAACTAAATGACTACCGCCCCATAGCACTCACTTCTGTCATCATGAAGTGCTTTGAGAGACTAGTCAAGGATCATATCACCTCTACCCTACCTGTCACCCTAGACCCACTACAATTTGCTTACCGCCCCAATAGGTTCACAGACGATGCAATCGCCATCACACTGCACACTGCCCTATCCCGTCTGGACAAGAGGAATACCTATGTAAGAATGCTGTTCATTGACTACAGCTCAGAATTCAACACCATAGTACCCTCCAAACTCATCATTAAGCTTGAGACCCTGGGTCTCGACCCTGCCCTGTGCAATTAGGTCCTGGACTTCCTGACGGGCCGCCCCCAGGTGGTGAGGGTAGGTAACAACATCTCCTCTTCGCTGATTCTCAACACTGGGGCCCCACAAGGGTGCGTTCTCAGCCCCCTCCTGTACTCCCTGTTCACCCACGACTGCGTCGTGACCAACAAAATATGATTTGATTTTGATTATTGCTGCTTTTTCCTTGTTTTTTAAAGGGAAGATCTTAAGGGATCGAGCCTAGCCGAGTTCTGCTGGAACCCAACCTAAGAATGCGGACGCCTTAAATCCTGCGCTGACCTTGTGTTTAGCCAAACTGACAGCAGCGTTCACCCTAATGCTTAGACCTATCCAGTTCACATGGGCCTCGTGAGAGAGGGTTCGGTTTTCTTCTATTGAATGTGACAGTAGGGGTGTCTCCTCTATCGGACCTTTGACAAAAGCCACCAATGACAAACGCCCTAACCACTGTCCCAATACGGGATATCTCTAGGGCATGTGCTTATTGGGCCAGAATAGCCCCAGTCCAGAGGAAGGCCTAACCCTTCCTCCCTAGGTATTTGTGTCGATCTGAAACAACTTCATAGGTGTAAGCAGTAGGATGAATGCTCTTTGAAATAAATCACAACTCTGTTAAAAGTCAAAAATTATTTTATTGATCATAGTGATTCAGGAGTTCTCATGAAACATGTCCAGAACATTAATATATGTTATATTCTGAGAACATGGCAACCGTGTCCTGTGTATGTTTGATGTGACTTTTGATGGAATATTCTCCTAACCCCACAGGAAACTGGACACATGAACGTTCCATTAAAAACACATCTAGAACATGAATATTGTATATTCTGAGAACGTTAGTAACCACGTTCTGGGTTCTGTTTGACATTAAGGCAACGTTCTTCTACCTCTAACGCCAAAACATGCTTAAAAAGGTTCTCAGAAGGTTTTTTGCACACATGGATAGAATGTTCTCCTAACTAACGGAAAACTGGACACAAGCATTAGGGGAACATTACGAAAATGATCTCTATCCCTAGAATTGTTAGCTGGGTGCCCTGTTTTGATTCTAAATGCCAATGGCCTACAGTTAGCTGTTGTTAGCAAGGTAGCTAGCTAATGTGACTTATGCACATCTTCCTCTGACATGCTACATCACAATTACACATCAGTGGAGGCTGCTGAGAGGAGGACGGCTCATAATAATGGCTGGAATGGAGTCAATGGAATGGTATCTATCATGTGTCTCCATGTGGTTTCCATGTGGTCTCCAAGTAGTTTCCATGTGGTCTCCATGTGGTCTCCATGTGTTCTCCATGTGGTCTCCATGTGTTCTCCATGTGTTCTCCATGTGGTCTCCATGTGGTCTCCATGTGTTCTCCATGTGGTCTCCATGTGTTCTCCATGTGTTTTCCATGTGGTCTCCATGTGGTCTCCATGTGGTTTCCATGTGGTTTCCATGTGGTCTCCATGTGGTCTCCATGTGGTCTCCATGTGGTCTCCATGTGTTCTCCATGTGTTCTCCATGTGGTCTCCATGTGGTTTCCCTGTGGTCTCCATGTAGTTTACATGTGGTCTCCATGTGGTCTCCATGTGGTCTCCATGTGGTCTCCATGTGTTCTCCATGTGGTCTCCATGTAGTTTCCATGTGGTCTCCATGTAGTTTCCATGTGGTCTCCATGTGGTCTCCATGTGGTCTCCATGTGTTCTCCATGTGGTCTCCATGTAGTTTCCATGTGTTCTCCATGTGTTCTCCATGTGTTCTCCATGTGTTCTCCATGTGGTCTCCATGTGGTCTCCATGTAGTTTCCATGTGGTCTCCATGTGGTCTCCATGTGGTTTCCCTGTGGTCTCCATGTAGTTTCCATGTGGTTCCATGTGGTCTCCAGGTGTTCTCCAGGTGTTCTCCATGTGGTCTCCATGTGGTCTCCATGTGGTCTCCATGTTGTCTCCATGTTGTCTCCAAGTGTTCTCCATGTGGTCTCCATGTGGTCTCCATGTGGTCTCCATGTAGTTTCCATGTGGTCTCCATGTAGTTTCCATGTGGTCTCCATGTGGTCTCCATGTGGTCTCCATGTCGTCTCCATGTGGTCTCCATGTAGTTTCCATGTGGTCTCCATGTAGTTTCCATGTGTTCTCCATGTGTTCTCCATGTAGTTTCCATGTGGTCTCCATGTGGTCTCCATGTGGTCTCCATGTGGTCTCCATGTGGTCTCCATGTGTTCTCCATGTGGTCTCCATGTGGTTTCCATGTGGTCTCCATGTAGTTTCCATGTGGTCTCCATGTGGTCTCCATGTGTTCTCCATGTGGTCTCCATGTAGTTTCCATGTGTTCTCCATGTGGTCTCAATGTGGTCTCCATGTGTTCTCCATGTGGTCTCCATGTGTTCTCCATGTGTTCTCCATGTGTTCTCCATGTGGTTTCCATGTGGTCTCCATGTGGTTTCCCTGTGGTCTCCATGTAGTTTCCATGTGGTTCCATGTGGTCTCCATGTGGTCTCCAGGTGTTCTCCATGTGGTCTCCATGTGGTCTCCATGTGGTCTCCATGTGGTCTCCATGTGGTCTCCATGTGTTCTCCATGTGGTCTCCATGTGGTCTCCATGTGGTCTCCATGTGGTCTCCATGTGTTCTCCATAGTTTCCATGTGGTCTCCATGTGGTCTCCATGTGGTCTCCATGTGGTCTCCATGTGGTTCTCCATGTGGTTCTCCATGTGGTTTCCATGTGGTTTCCATGTGGTCTCCATGTGGTCTCCATGTGGTCTCAATGTCTTCTCCATGTGGTCTCCATGTGTTCTCCATGTGGTCTCCATGTGTTCTCCATGTGTTCTCCATGTGGTCTCCATGTGGTCTCCATGTGGTTTCCATGTGTTCTCCATGTGGTCTCCATGTGTTCTCCATGTGGTCTCCATGTGGTCTCCATGTGGTCTCCATGTGGTCTCCAGGTGTTCTCCATGTGTTCTCCATGTGTTCTCCATGTGGTCTCCATGTGTTCTCCATGTGTTCTCCATGTGGTCTCCATGTGGTCTCCATGTGGTCTCCATGTGGTCTCCATGTGGTTTCCATGTGGTCTCCATGTGGTCTCCATGTGGTCTCCATGTGGTCTCCATGTAGTTTCCATGTGGTCTCCATGTAGTTTCCATGTGTTCTCCATGTGTTCTCCATGTAGTTTCCATGTGGTCTCCATGTGGTCTCCATGTGTTCTCCATGTGTTCTCCATGTCTTCTCCATGTGGTTTCCATGTGGTCTCCATGTGTTCTCCATGTGGTCTCCATGTGTTCGCCATGTGTTCTCCATGTGGTCTCCATGTGTTCTCCATGTGGTCTCCATGTGTTCTCCATGTGTTCTCCATGTGGTCTCCATGTCTTCTCCATGTGGTTTCCATGTGGTCTCCATGTGTTCTCCATGTGGTCTCCATGTGTTCTCCATGTGTTCTCCATGTCTTCTCCATGTGGTTTCCATGTGGTCTCCATGTGTTCTCCATGTGGTCTCCAGGTGGTCTCCATGTGGTCTCCATATGTTCTCCATGTGGTCTCCATGTGGTCTCCATGTGGTCTCCATGTGGTCTCCATGTGGTCTCCATGTGGTATCCATGTGGTCTCCATGTGGTCTCCATAAGGTCTCCATGTGTTCTCCATGTGTTCTCCATGTGTTCTCCATGTGTTCTCCATGTGTTCTCCATGTGGTCTCCATGTGTTCTCCATGTGGTCTCCATGTGGTCTCCATGTGGTCTCCATGTGGTCTCCATGTGGTCTCCATGTGTTCTCCATGTGTTCTCCATGTGGTCTCCATGTGGTTTCCATGTGTTCTCCATGTGGTCTCCATGTAGTTTCCATGTGGTCTCCATGTGTTCTCCATGTGTTCTCCATGTGGTCTCCATGTGGTCTCCATGTGTTCTCCATGTGGTCTCCATGTGGTCAGTGGGGTGGACCACTACATGTTGTCTGGACAGTGGGGGTGGACCACTACATGTTGTCTGGACAGTGGGGGTGGACCACTACATGTTGTCTGGACAGTGGGGGTGGACCACTACATGTTGTCAGGACAGTGGGGTGGACCACTACATGTTGTCTGGACAGTGGGGGTGGACCACTACATGTTGTCTGGACAGTGGGGGTGGACCACTACATGTTGTCTGGACAGTGGGGGTGGACCACTACATGTTGTCTGGACAGTGGGGGTGGACCACTACATGTTGTCTGGACAGTGGGGGTGGACCACTACATGTTGTCTGGACAGTGGGGTGGACCACTACATGTTGTCTGGACAGTGGGGGTGGACCACTACATGTTGTCTGGACAGTGGGGTGGACCACTACATGTTGTCTGGACAGTGGGGTGGACCACTACATGTTGTCTGGACAGTGGGGGTGGACCACTACATGTTGTCTGGACAGTGGGGGTGGACCACTACATGTTGTCTGGACAGTGGGGGTGGACCACTACATGTTGTCTGGACAGTGGGGGTGGACCACTACATGTTGTCTGGACAGTGGGGGTGGACCACTACATGTTGTCTGGACAGTGGGGGTGGACCACTACATGTTGTCTGGACAGTGGGGGTGGACCACTACATGTTGTCTGGACAGTGGGGGTGGACCACTACATGTTGTCTGGACAGTGGGGTGGACCACTACATGTTGTCTGGACAGTGGGGGTGGACCACTACATGTTGTCTGGACAGTGGGGGTGGACCACTACATGTTGTCTGGACAGTGGGGGTGGACCACTACATGTTGTCTGGACAGTGGGGGTGGACCACTACATGTTGTCTAGACAGTTGGGGTGGACCACTACATGTTGTCTGGACAGTGGGGGTGGACCACTACATGTTGTCTGGACAGTGGGGGTGGACCACTACATGTTGTCTGGACAGTGGGGGTGGACCACTACATGTTGTCTGGACAGTGGGGGTGGACCACTACATGTTGTCTGGACAGTGGGGGTGGACCACTACATGTTGTCTGGACAGTGGGGGTGGACCACTACATGTTGTCTGGACAGTGGGGGTGGACCACTACATGTTGTCTGGACAGTGGGGGTGGACCACTACATGTTGTCTGGACAGTGGGGGTGGACCACTACATGTTGTCTGGACAGTGGGGGTGGACCACTACATGTTGTCTGGACAGTGGGGGTGGACCACTACATGTTGTCTGGACAGTGGGGGTGGACCACTACATGTTGTCTGGACAGTGGGGGTGGACCACTACATGTTGTCTCTGGACAGTGGGGGTGGACCACTACATGTTGTCTGGACAGTGGGGGTGGACCACTACATGTTGTCTGGACAGTGGGGGTGGACCACTACATGTTGTCTGGACAGTGGGGGTGGACCACTACATGTTGTCTGGACAGTGGGGGTGGACCACTACATGTTGTCTGGACAGTGGGGGTGGACCACTACATGTTGTCTGGACAGTGGGGGTGGACCACTACATGTTGTCTGGACAGTGGGGGTGGACCACTACATGTTGTCTGGACAGTGGGGGTGGACCACTACATGTTGTCTCTGGACAGTTGGGGGTGGACCACTACATGTTGTCTAGACAGTTGGGGTGGACCACTACATGTTGTCTGGACAGTGGGGGTGGACCACTACATGTTGTCTCTGGACAGTGGGGGTGGACCACTACATGTTGTCTGGACAGTGGGGGTGGACCACTACATGTTGTCTCTGGACAGTGGGGGTGGACCACTACATGTTGTCTAGACAGTTGGGGTGGACCACTACATGTTGTTTGGACAGTGGGGGTGGACCACTACATGTTGTCTGGACAGTGGGGGTGGACCACTACATGTTGTCTGGACAGTGGGGGTGGACCACTACATGTTGTCTGGACAGTGGGGGTGGACCACTACATGTTGTCTGGACAGTGGGGGTGGACCACTACATGTTGTCTAGACAGTGGGGGTGGACCACTACATGTTGTCTAGACAGTGGGGGTGGACCACTACATGTTGTCTCTGGACAGTTGGGGTGGACCACTACATGTTGTCTGGACAGTGGGGGTGGACCACTACATGTTGTCTGGACAGTGGGGGTGGACCACTACATGTTGTCTGGACAGTGGGGGTGGACCACTACATGTTGTCTGGACAGTGGGGGTGGACCACTACATGTTGTCTGGACAGTGGGGGTGGACCACTACATGTTGTCTGGACAGTGGGGGTGGACCACTACATGTTGTCTGGACAGTGGGGGTGGACCACTACATGTTGTCTAGACAGTGGGGGTGGACCACTACATGTTGTCTAGACAGTGGGGGTGGACCACTACATGTTGTCTGGACAGTGGGGGTGGACCACTACATGTTGTCTGGACAGTGGGGGTGGACCAGGCATGTTAGTGAAACATACCCAACCCTCCAGTAAGTCATGATAAACTCACTTTTCAAAACTCAGTTTTGGATGAGACTGACCTTTATGACACAAATTATCCTACTTTCACTTTGTAGTCAATTTTGACAAAAAAAAGGAATGTTTCAGACTCATATAGATGCCACATTGTCACGCCCTGACCTCAGATAGCTGTTTTATTTCTCTATTTGGTTAGGTCAAGGTGTGATTTGGGGTGGGCATTCTATGCTGTCTATTTCTTTGTTTTTGGCCGAGTATGGTTCCCAATCAGAGGCAGCTGTCTATCTTCGTCTCTGATTGGGGATCATACTTAGGCAGCCCTTTTTCCCACCTTCAGTTGTGGGATCTTGTCTTTGCACATTTGTGGCCTGCTGGAGGTCATTTTGCAGGGCTCTGGCAGTGCACCTCCTTGCACAAAGGCGGAGGTAGCGGTCCTGCTGCTGGGTTGTTGCCCTCCTACGGCCTCCTCCACGTCTCCTGATGTACTGGCCTGTCTCCTGGTAGCGCCTCCATGCTCTGGACACTACGCTGACAGACACAGCAAACCTTTTTGCCACAGCTCGCATTGATGTGCCATCCTGGATGAACTGCACTACCTGAGCCACTTGTGTGGGTTGTAGACTCCGTCTCATGCTACCACTAGAGTGAGAGCACCGCCAGCATTCAAAAGTGACCAAAACATCAGCCAGGAAGCATAGGAACTGAGAAGTGGTCTGTGGTCACCACCTGCAGAATCACTCCTTTTTTGGGGGTGTCTTGCTATTTGCCTATAATTTCCACCTTTTGTCTATTCCATTTGCACAACAGCATGTGAAATTTATTGTCAATCAGTGTTGCTTCCTAAGTGGACAGTTTGATTTCATAGAAGTGTGATTGACTTGGAGTTACATTGTGTTGTTTAAGTGTTCCCTTTATTTTTTTGAGCAGTGTATATATATAGAGAGAGAGTGTTAGAGAAAGGGAAACAACGAGATAGAGAGAGAGAATCTGCGGCCTTGGACACACAGAGCACTGACAGGCGTCTGGACATCAAAGGTCTAGCAGAAGATCCCCCTTCAGAATAGCAGCCAGCCACATGCCATTCCAAGAAGTACAGCCTGCGCAGAGCTGAGGTTCAACAGAACTGCTAAATACAGGCAGACAGGCAAGCAGAGAGGGAGACAGGCATACAGGGAGGGAGACAGACAGACAGACAGGCACAGGACAAGCAAGGAGGGAGGGGGGAGACAGGCAGAGCTGCTGATTGGCCTCAACAGGCAGGTCCCGACCCATTAGAGTCTGGCTAGACAGATGTTTCTGAGAGGTTGTGTTCCAAATTACACCCTTTCCCCTATGTAGTGCACGTTTTTGACCAGGGCCTGTAGGTGCACACTATGTAGGGATCAGGGTGGCATTTGGGACACATCCAGGCAGAGCATTGCAGACCATACTGGCCTCTCGCCATTTCTGTTCATATTGAGCACCTTTTAAGAGATTGCTGGTGGTTTGGGGCTGGGGATATGGGGAGACTGGACATCTGTTTTCCAGACCTGACAGCTCGACTTAGAGGAGGCCCAGCTACCTTGACTTGGAGGGGGCCCAGCTAGCTAACTGACTTGGAGGAGGCCCGGCTAGCCCACTGACTTGGAGGAGGCCCGGCTAGCCCACTGACTTGGAGGGGGTCCAGCTAGCTAACTGACTTGGAGGAGGCACGGCTAGCCCACTGACTTGGAGGGGGCCCAGCTAGCTAACTGACTTGGAGGAGGCACGGCTAGCCCACTGACTTGGAGGGGGCCCAGCTAGCTAACTGACTTGGAGGGGGCCCAGCTAGCTAACTGACTTGGAGGAGGCCCAGCTAGCTTGACTTGGAGGGGGCCCAGCTAGCTAACTGACTTGGAGGGGGCCCGGCTAGCTAACTGACTTGGAGGGGGCCCGGCTAGCCCACTGACTTGGAGGGGGCACGGCTAGCCCACTGACTTGGAGGGGGCCCAGCTAGCCCACTGACTTGGAGGAGGCACGGCTAGCTAACTGACTTGGAGGGGGCCCGGCTAGCTAACTGACTTGGAGGGGGCCCGGCTAGCTAACTGACTTGGAGGAGGCCCAGCTAGCTAACTGACTTGGAGGGGGCCCGGGTAGCTAACTAACTTGGAGGAGGCCCAGCTAGCTAACTGACTTGGAGGGGGCCCGGGTAGCTAACTGACTTGGAGGAGACCCAGCTAGCTAACTGACTTGGAGGGGGCCGGCTAGCTAACTGACTTGGAGGGGGCCCAGCTAGCTAACTGACTTGGAGGGGGCCCGGCTAGCTAACTGACTTGGAGGGGGCCGGCTAGCTAACTGACTTGGAGGGGGCCCGGCTAGCTAACTGACTTGGAGGGGGCCCGGCTAGCTAACTGACTTGGAGGGGGCCCGGGTAGCTAACTGACTTGGAGGAGGCCCAGCTAGCTAAC
Organism: Salvelinus alpinus; assembly: GCF_045679555.1. Lineage (NCBI taxonomy): Eukaryota > Metazoa > Chordata > Actinopteri > Salmoniformes > Salmonidae > Salvelinus > Salvelinus alpinus. The sequence continues at coordinate 14,005,873 of NC_092092.1, forward strand.
TGACTTGGAGGGGGCCCGGCTAGCTAACTGACTTGGAGGGGGCCCGGGTAGCTAACTGACTTGGAGGGGGCCCGGGTAGCTAACTGACTTGGAGGGGGCCCGGGTAGCTAACTGACTTGGAGGGGGCCCGGGTAGCTAACTGACTTGGAGGGGGCCCGGGTAGCTAACTGACTTGGAGGGGGCCCGGGTAGCTAACTGACTTGGAGGGGGCCCGGGTAGCTAACTGACTTGGAGGAGGCCCGGCTAGCTAACTGACTTGGAGGGGTCCGGCTAGCTAACTGACTTGGAGGGGGCCCGGGTAGCTAACTGACTTGGAGGGGGCCCGGGTAGCTAACTGACTTGGAGGGGGCCCGGGTAGCTAACTGACTTGGAGGGGGCCCGGGTAGCTAACTGACTTGGAGGGGGCCCGGCTAGCTAACTGACTTGGAGGGGGCCCGGGTAGCTAACTGACTTGGAGGGGGCCCGGCTAGCTAACTGACTTGGAGGGGGCCCGGCTAGCTAACTGACTTGGAGGAGACCCAGCTAGCTAACTGACTTGGAGGGGGCCCGGGTAGCTAACTGACTTGGAGGGGGCCCGGCTAGCTAACTGACTTGGAGGGGGCCCGGCTAGCTAACTGACTTGGAGGAGACCCAGCTAGCTAACTGACTTGGAGGGGGCCCGGGTAGCTAACTGACTTGGAGGGGGCCCGGGTAGCTAACTGACTTGGAGGAGACCCAGCTAGCTAACTGACTTGGAGGGGGCCCGGCTAGCTAACTGACTTGGAGGGGGCCCGGATAGCTAACTGACTTGGAGGAGGCCCAGCTAGCTAACTGACTTGGAGGGGGTCCAGCTAGCTTCCTCGACCATCTAGAGGAGGAGGAGGAAGAAGTGGAGGAGGAGGAGCAGGAAGAGGGGGAGGAGGAGGTGGAGGTGAATGAGGAGGTGGAGGATAAGGAGGAAGAAGAGGAGGGGGAGGTCTAGAACAGAGCTGGGCAGGGGATGGAAACACAGATGTAGATGGAAACACAGAGATCAGACATCCATCTACTGTAGATGGAACCACAGAGATCAGACATCCATCTACTGTAGATGGAACCACAGAGATCAGACATCCGTCTACTGTAGATGGAACCACAGAGATCAGACATCCGTCTACTGTAGATGGAAACACAGAGATCAGACATCCGTCTACTGTAGATGGAACCACAGAGATCAGACATCCATCTACTGTAGATGGAACCACAGAGATCAGACATCCACCTACTGTAGATGGAACCACAGAGATCAGACATCCACCTACTGTAGATGGAACCACAGAGATCAGACATCCATCTACTGTAGATGGAACCACAGAGATCAGACATCCATCTACTGTAGATGGAACCACAGAGATCAGACATCCACCTACTGTAGATGGAACCACAGAGATCAGACATCCACCTAATGTAGATGGAACCACAGAGATCAGACATCCATCTACTGTAGATGGAACCACAGAGATCAGACATCCATCTACTGTAGATGGAAACAGAGATCAGACATCCATCTACTGTAGATGGAAACACAGAGATCAGACATCCGTCTACTGTAGATGGAACCACAGAGATCAGACATCCATCTACTGTAGATGGAAACACAGAGATCAGACATCCATCTACTGTAGATGGAAACACAGAGACCAGACATCCACCTACTGTAGATGGAAACACAGAGATCAGACATCCATCTACTGTAGATGGAACCACAGAGATCAGACATCCATCTACTGTAGATGGAACCACAGAGATCAGACATCCGTCTACTGTAGATGGAACCACAGAGATCAGACATCCGTCTACTGTAGATGGAAACACAGAGATCAGACATCCGTCTACTGTAGATGGAACCACAGAGATCAGACATCCGTCTACTGTAGATGGAACCACAGAGATCAGACATCCGTCTACTGTAGATGGAAACACAGAGATCAGACATCCATCTACTGTAGATGGAACCACAGAGATCAGACATCCATCTACTGTAGATGGAACCACAGAGATCAGACATCCGTCTACTGTAGATGGAAACACAGAGATCAGACATCCGTCTACTGTAGATGGAACCACAGAGATCAGACATCCACCTACTGTAGATGGAAACACAGAGACCAGACATCCATCTACTGTAGATGGAAACACAGAGATCAGACATCCATCTACTGTAGATGGAACCACAGAGATCAGACATCCATCTACTGTAGATGGAACCACAGAGACCAGACATCCATCTACTGTAGATGGAACCACAGAGATCAGACATCCGTCTACTGTAGATGGAACCACAGAGATCAGACATCCATCTACTGTAGATGGAAACACAGAGATCAGACATCCATCTACTGTAGATGGAACCACAGAGATCAGACATCCGTCTACTGTAGATGGAACCACAGAGATCAGACATCCGTCTACTGTAGATGGAAACACAGAGATCAGACATCCGTCTACTGTAGATGGAACCACAGAGATCAGACATCCATCTACTGTAGATGGAACCACAGAGATCAGACATCCATCTACTGTAGATGGCACCACTGTAGATCAGACATCCACATACTGTAGATGGCACCAGAGTTCTCCTTAGAAGACAAGTTTTAGACACTGTAGATAGCAGACATGAACGCAATAGTGGATACTGTAACAGAGAGAGATACTGTACATTTTGGCATACAGAGAAGGGTGTACTGGCCCTTAAATCATTAAATCAGCCCCAGGTGAAAGACAGTACATAAGTTTGAGGCAGGGCCTACAACGGTTGACCAAATCAGTGGTTCTCAATTCTCTCCTCGGGGGCCCTCAGCCATTTCAGCGCTTCCACAGCTGATTCAACTTGTCTATTAACACATGGCATTTTAACAATATGCCTAGCCAGAACAATTAATGGTTTTTCAAAATGATCTAGAAATAAGCTTTGAGATGGAGAAAGGTCTTTATAGAACCTCTCTCCATAACGGTTCTATAAATATCAGGTATCAAGGAAGTGCAGACTGTGTGAAGTAACAAGGTTTATTGTAACAACAGGGACAGGAGAACGACAGGTCAAGGCAGGCAGGGGTCGATAATCCAGAGAGGGGCAAAGGTACAGGACGGCAGGCAGGGGCTGGGGCAGGCTCAGGGTCAGGTCAGGCAGAGGTCGGTAATCCAGAGTAGTGGGGCGAAGGTACAGGACGGCAGGCAGGCTCAGGTCAGAGACAGGCAGTGGTCGGACGGGTGGGTACAGGTTCAGGACAGGCAAATGTCAAAAACCAGGAGGACGAGAAAAAGAGAGACTTGGGAAAAACAAGAGCTGAGACAAACCGCTGGTAGGCTTGAACAAACAAGACGATCTGGCAACAGACAGACAGAAAACACAGGTATAAGTACACAGGGGATAATGGGGAAGATAGGAGACACCTGGAGGGGGGTGGAGACAAACACAAAGACAGGTGAAACAGATCAGGGCGTGACAATAAAGAACCGTAGAAAGGGTTCTATATGGCCCCAAAATGGGATGTAAGTCAGTTTAGGTGTTGAACCGTATATTAATATAAATCTATATATATTTTACCTTTATTTATACAGGTTTATACAGAGAGACCTGGTCCAATAGCAGCAGGGGGAACAACGTTTCAGACAAAATAACTTACTAATAACAACATTAAACAAAACTATAGACACACATACAGTACAACAATTACATATTACGTTAAAAAAACACAAATGTCTTGACTTAAAAACAGCTGTCCTAAAGACAATGACACTCTTGTATGATATTTACATCGATCAAGTGTTTAAACTCCACCAACGTGACTAGATCATCACATTTTAAAATGTTCAGGAGAGAATTCCAGGACCACGGAGCTGAGTAACTAAAACTATTTCTACCATGACCTGTTCTAATTCTTGTTACTGTTAGAAGCAAATGAGAACGGGACCGTAATTGATATTTATTTACCGACCTGACTAAAAAAAGAACAGAGATAAAATGGCATTTTACCCAATATGGCCTTATAAATCAGTGTATACCAGTGTTTAAGCCTACGTAAGGTCAATGACGACCAGCCAACAGCGCTGGAGAGATCACAATGATGTGTTAGACGTTTCTGATTTGTAATGAACCTGACGACAGCTTGATACACTGAATCAAGTGCTCTCAGGGAAGTGGTTATACCGTATACTGGGGGTGTTTGGGTAGTGGTTATACCGTATACTGGGGGTGTTTGGGTAGTGGTTATACCGTATACTGGGGGTGTTTGGAAATAGCCATGCAATAGTTTTTCAATACGGTCAAAACTGTTGTTTTACATGTGAACGTGTAGCTACTTTTTAAGTTACTAACCTAACAGTCAACTTGTACAATACGTTAGGAGACAAAGCAGATTTCGTTCTTCATTTCACCCGTCACATTATGACGCTTACCGTAGTTTCTCAGAACAGTCTGTCGCGTGATGGTTTGTAAATAACAACATGAGAAAAAGGGAGCAGCTGTGTCTTTGGTTTCACTTGCTAGTTATCTCAGTAACTGGCTGAATTAATAAGGAGACTGGGCATCCTATGCAGTGCATTTGGAAAGTATTCAGACCCCTTCCCTTTAACCACATTTTGTTACGTTACAGCCTTATTCTAAAATGGATTAAATGTATGTTTTTTTCCTCATCAATCTAAACACAATACCCTATAATGACAAACCGAAAACAGGTTTGTACAGAATTTTGCACATTTATTACAAATAAAAACAGAAATACCTTATTTACATAAGTATTCAGACCCTTTGCTATGAGACTCAAAATTGTGCTCATGTGCATCCTGTTTCCACTGATCATCCTTGATGTTTCTACAACTTGATTGGAGTCCACCTGTGGTAAATTCAATTGATTGGACATGATTTGGAAAGGCACACACCTGTCTATATAAGGTCCCACAGTTGACAGTGAATGTCAGAGCACAAACCAAGCCATGAGGTTGAAGGAATTGTCCGTAGAGCTCCAAGACAGGATTGTGTCGAGGCACAGATCTGGGGAAGGGTACCAAAACATTTATACAGCATTGAAGGTCCCCAAGAACACAGTGGCCATCATTCTTAAATGGAAGAGGTTTGGAACCACCAAGACTCTTCCTAGAGCTGGCCGCCCGGCCAAACTGAGCAATCGGTGGAGAAGGGACTTGGTCAGGGAGGTGATCAAGAACCCGATAGTCACTCTGACAGAGCTCCAGAGTTCCTCTGTGGAGATGGGAGAACCTTCCAGAAGGAAAACCTTCTCCGTAGCACTCCACCAATCAGGCCTTTATGGTAGAGTGACCAGACGGAAGCCTCTCCTCAGTAAAAGGTGTATGAAAGCCCGCTTGCAGTTTGCCAAAAGGCACCTAAAGGACTCTCAGACCATGAGAAACAAGATTCTCTGGTCTGTTGAAACCAAGATTGAACTCTTTGGCCTGAATGCCAAGCGTGTTTGGATTCGGTCTTGTGTCAGGTAAACTGTTGTGTCCTCACCTTTGGTCTAATAATGTTCCCATAATCTCCAAACTGTTCCCTTTCAATTGCTGCCATGGCTATGCATTTCATATTTCTTCTGTAAATAACAATTCAATTTAGTCCTATCCATAGAGGCCATTTACCACGAGTGTAAAGGGTTAATGGTTATTTATGGAACCTTAGGAAACAGGTCTTTATAGAACCATGAAGGTTCCATTTAGAACCTCAAGAGCATGGTTCTCTATAGAACCTTAGGAAACAGGTCTTTATAGAACCATGAAGGTTCCATTTAGAACCTCAAGAGCATGGGTCTCTATAGAACCTTAGGGGAGCTAGAAACACAAGCATTTAGCTACGTATTACTGTTGGAGCTAGAAACACAAGCATTTAGCTGGGTATTACTGTTGGAGCTAGAAACACAAGCATTTAGCTAGGTATTACTGTTGGAGCTAGGAACACAAGCATTCAGCTGGGTATTACTGTTGGAGCTAGAAACACAAGCATTTAGCTGGGTATTACTGTTGGAGCTAGAAACACAAGCATATTGCTAGGTATTACTGTTGGAGCAAGAAACACAAGCATTTAGTTAGATATTACTGTTGGAGCTAGAAACACAAGCTTTTAGTTAGGTATTACTGTTGAAGCTAGAAACACAAGCATTTAGCTAGGTATTACTGTTGGAGCAAGAAACACAAGCATTTAGCTAGGTATTACTGTTGGAGCTAGAAACACAAGCATATTGCTAGGTATTACTGTTGAAGCTAGAAACACAAGAATTTAGCTAGGTATTACTGTTGAAGCTAGAAACACAAGCATTTAGCTGGGTATTACTGTTGGAGCTAGAAACACAAGCATTTAGCTGGGTATTACTGTTGGAGCTAGAAACACAAGCATTTAGCTACGTATTACTGTTGGAGCTAGAAACACAAACATTTAGCTACGTATTACTGTTGGAGCTAGAAACACAAGCATTTAGTTAGGTATTACTGTTGAAGCTAGAAACACAAGCATTTAGCTACGTATTACTGTTGGAGCTAGAAACACAAGCATATTGCTAGGTATTACTGTTGAAGCTAGAAACACAAGCATTTAGCTAGGTATTACTGTAGGAGCTAGAAACACAAGCATTTAGCTACATATTACTGTTGGAGCTAGAAACACAAGCATATTGCTAGGTATTACTGTTGAAGCTAGAAACACAAGCATTTACCTAGGTATTACTGTAGGAGCTAGAAACACAAGCATTTAGCTGGGTATTACTGTTGGAGCTAGAAACACAAGCATTTAGCTGGGTATTACTGTTGGAGCTAGAAACACAAGCATTTAGCTACGTATTACTGTTGGAGCAAGAAACACAAGCATTTAGCTGGGTATTACTGTACTGTTGGAGCCAGAAACACAAGCATTTAGTTAGGAATTACTGTTGGAGCTAGAAACACAAGCATTTAGTTAGGTATTACTGTTGGAGCTAGAAACACAAGCATTTAGCTGGGTATTACTGTTGGAGCTAGAAACACAAGCATTTAGCTGGGTATTACTGTTGGAGCTAGAAACACAAGCATATTAGCTAGGTATTACTGTTGGAGCTAGAAACACAAGCATTTAGCTGGGTATTACTGTTGGAGCTAGAAACACAAGCATTTAGCTACGTATTACTGTTGGAGCAAGAAACACAAGCATTTAGCTAGGTATTACTGTTGGAGCTAGAAACACAAGCATTTAGCTGGGTATTACTGTTGGAGCTAGAAACACAAGCATTTAGCTGGGTATTACTGTTGGAGCTAGTAACACAAGCATATTGCTAGGTATTACTGTTGGAGCAAGAAACACAAGCATTTAGTTAGGTATTACTGTTGGAGCTAGAAACACAAGCATTTAGCTGGGTATTACTGTTGGAGCTAGAAACACAAGCATATTGCTAGGTATTACTGTTGGAGCTAGAAACACAAGCATTTAGCTGGGTATTACTGTTGGAGCTAGAAACACAAGCATTTAGCTGGGTATTACTGTTGGAGCTAGAAACACAAGCATTTAGCTACGTATTACTGTTGGAGCAAGAAACACAAGCATTTAGCTAGGTATTACTGTTGGAGCTAGAAACACAAGCATTTAGCTGGGTATTACTGTTGGAGCTAGAAACACAAGCATTTAGCTGGGTATTACTGTTGGAGCTAGAAACACAAGCATTTAGCTGGGTATTACTGTTGGAGCTAGTAACACAAGCATATTGCTAGGTATTACTGTTGGAGCAAGAAACACAAGCATTTAGTTAGGTATTACTGTTGGAGCTAGAAACACAAGCATTTAGCTGGGTATTACTGTTGGAGCTAGAAACACAAGCATTTAGCTACGTATTACTGTTGGAGCTAGAAACACAAGCATTTAGTTAGGTATTACTGTTGAAGCTAGAAACACAAGCATTTAGCTACGTATTACTGTTGGAGCTAGAAACACAAGCATATTGCTAGGTATTACTGTTGGAGCTAGAAACACAAGCATTTAGCTAGGTATTACTGTTGGAGCTAGAAACACAAGCATATTGCTAGGTATTACTGTTGGAGCTAGAAACACAAGCATATTGCTAGGTATTACTGTACTGTTGGAGCTAGTAACACAAGCATATTGCTAGGTAGTACTGTTGGAGCTAGAAACACAAGCATATTGCTAGGTATTACTGTTGGAGCTAGAAACACAAGCATATTGTTAGTTATTACTGTTGGAGCTAGAAACACAAGCATATTGTTAGGTATTACTGTTGGAGCTAGAAACACAAGCATATTGCTAGGTATTACTGTTGGAGCTAGAAACACAAGCATATTGTTAGTTATTACTGTTGGAGCTAGAAACACAAGCATATTGCTAGGTATTACTGTTGGAGCTAGAAACACAAGCATATTGTTAGTTATTACTGTTGGAGCTAGAAACACAAGCATATTGTTAGTTATTACTGTTGGAGCTAGAAACACAAGCATATTGCTAGGTCTTACTGTTGGAGCTAGAAACACAAGCATATTGCTAGGTATTACTGTTGGAGCTAGAAACACAAGCATATTGCTAGGTCTTACTGTTGGAGCTAGAAACACAAGCATATTGCTAGGTATTACTGTTGGAGCTAGAAACACAAGCATATTGCTAGGTATTACTGTTGGAGCTAGAAACACAAGCATATTGCTAGGTATTACTGTTGGAGCTAGAAACACAAGCATATTGCTAGGTATTACTGTTGGAGCTAGAAACACAAGCATATTGCTAGGTATTACTGTTGGAGCTAGAAACACAAGCATATTGTTAGTTATTACTGTTGGAGCTAGAAACACAAGCATATTGCTAGGTATTACTGTTGGAGCTAGAAACACAAGCATTTAGCTAGGTATTACTGTTGGAGCTAGAAACACAAGCATTTAGCTGGGTATTATTGTTGGAGCTAGAAACACAAGCATTTAGCTGGGTATTACTGTTGGAGCTAGAAACACAAGCATTTAGCTGGGTATTACTGTTGGAGCTAGAAACACAAGCATTTAGCTGGGTATTACTGTTGGAGCTAGTAACACAAGCATATTGCTAGGTATTACTGTTGGAGCAAGAAACACAAGCATTTAGTTAGGTATTACTGTTGGAGCTAGAAACACAAGCATTTAGCTGGGTATTACTGTTGGAGCTAGAAACACAAGCATTTAGCTACGTATTACTGTTGGAGCTAGAAACACAAGCATTTAGTTAGGTATTACTGTTGAAGCTAGAAACACAAGCATTTAGCTACGTATTACTGTTGGAGCTAGAAACACAAGCATATTGCTAGGTATTACTGTTGGAGCTAGAAACACAAGCATTTAGCTAGGTATTACTGTTGGAGCTAGAAACACAAGCATATTGCTAGGTATTACTGTTGGAGCTAGAAACACAAGCATATTGCTAGGTAGTACTGTTGGAGCTAGAAACACAAGCATATTGCTAGGTATTACTGTTGGAGCTAGAAACACAAGCATATTGCTAGTTATTACTGTTGGAGCTAGAAACACAAGCATATTGCTAGTTATTACTGTTGGAGCTAGAAACACAAGCATATTGCTAGTTATTACTGTTGGAGCTAGAAACACAAGCATATTGCTAGGTATTACTGTTGGAGCTAGAAACACAAGCATATTGCTAGGTATTACTGTTGGAGCTAGAAACACAAGCATATTGTTAGTTATTACTGTTGGAGCTAGAAACACAAGCATATTGCTAGGTATTACTGTTGGAGCTAGAAACACAAGCATATTGCTAGGTCTTACTGTTGGAGCTAAAAACACAAGCATATTGCTAGGTATTACTGTTGGAGCTAGAAACACAAGCATATTGCTAGGTATTACTGTTGAAGCTAGAAACACAAGCATATTGCTAGGTATTACTGTTGGAGCTAGAAACACAAGCATATTGCTAGGTATTACTGTTGGAGCTAGAAACACAAGCATATTGTTAGTTATTACTGTTGGAGCTAGAAACACAAGCATATTGCTAGGTATTACTGTTGGAGCTAGAAACACAAGCATATTGCTAGGTCTTACTGTTGGAGCTAGAAACACAAGCATATTGCTAGGTATTACTGTTGGAGCTAGAAACACAAGCATATTGCTAGGTATTACTGTTGGAGCTAGAAACACAAGCATATTGCTAGGTATTACTGTTGGAGCTAGAAACACAAGCATATTGCTAGGTATTACTGTTGGAGCTAGAAACACAAGCATATTGCTAGTGTATTACTGTTGGAGCTAGAAACACAAGCATATTGTTAGTTATTACTGTTGGAGCTAGAAAACACAAGCATATTGTCTAGGTTATTACTGTTGGAGCTAGAAACACAAGCAGTATTGTCTAGGTTATTACTGTTGGAGCTAGAAACACAAGCATATTGCTAGGTCTTACTGTTGGAGCTAGAAACACAAGCATATTGCTAGGTATTACTGTTGGAGCTAGAAACACAAGCATATTGCTTAGTGTCATTACTGTTGGAGCTAGAAACACAAGCATATTGTCTAGTGTATTACTGTTGGAGCTAGAAACACAAGCATATTGTTAGGTATTACTGTTGGAGCTAGAAACACAAGCATATTGCTAGGTATTACTGTTGGAGCTAGAAACACAAGCATATTGCTAGGTATTACTGTTGGAGCTAGAAACACAAGCATATTGTTAGTTATTACTGTTGGAGCTAGAAACACAAGCATATTGTTAGTTATTACTGTTGGAGCTAGAAACACAAGCATATTGTTAGTTATTACTGTTGGAGCTAGAAACACAAGCATATTGTTAGTTATTACTGTTGGAGCTAGAAACACAAGCATATTGTTAGTTATTACTGTTGGAGCTAGAAACACAAGCATATTGTTAGGTATTACTGTTGGAGCTAGAAACACAAGCATATTGCTAGGTATTACTGTACTGTTGGAGCTAGAAACACAAGCATTTAGCTAGGTATTACTGTTGGAGCTAGAAACACAAGCATATTGTTAGTTATTACTGTTGGAGCTAGAAACACAAGCATATTGCTAGGTATTACTGTACTGTTGGAGCTAGAAACACAAGCATATTGCTAGGTATTACTGTTGGAGCTAGAAACACAAGCATATTGCTAGGTATTACTGTTGGAGCTAGAAACACAAGCATATTGCTAGGTATTACTGTTGGAGCTAGAAACACAAGCATATTGTTAGTTATTACTGTTGGAGCTAGAAACACAAGCATTTAGCTAGGTATTACTGTACTGTAGGAGCTAGAAACACAAGCATTTAGCTGGGTATTACTGTTGGAGCTAGAAACACAAGCATTTAGCTGGGTATTACTGTTGGAGCTAGAAACACAAGCATATTGTTAGTTATTACTGTTGGAGCTAGAAACACAAGCATATTGTTAGTTATTACTGTTGGAGCTAGAAACACAAGCATATTGCTAGGTATCACTGTACTGTTGGAGCTAGAAACACAAGCATATTGCTAGGTATTACTGTTGGAGCTAGAAACACAAGCATATTTTTAGGTATTACTGTTGGAGCTAGAAACACAAGCATATTGCTAGGTATTACTGATGGAGCTAGAAACACAAGCATATTGTTAGGTATTACTGTTGGAGCTAGAAACACAAGCATATTGCTAGGTATTACTGTACTGTTGGAGCTAGAAACACAAGCATATTGCTAGGTATTACTGTTGGAGCTAGAAACACAAGCATATTTTTAGGTATTACTGTTGGAGCTAGAAACACAAGCATATTGCTAGGTATTACTGTTGGAACTAGAAACACAAGCATATTGCTAGGTATTACTGTTGAAGCTAGAAACACAAGCATTTAGCTAGGTATTACTGTAGGAGCTAGAAACACAAGCATTTAGCTACGTATTACTGTTGGAGCTAGAAACACAAGCATATTGCTAGGTATTACTGTTGAAGCTAGAAACACAAGCATTTAGCTAGGTATTACTGTACTGTAGGAGCTAGAAACACAAGCATTTAGCTGGGTATTACTGTTGGAGCTAGAAACACAAGCATTTAGCTGGGTATTACTGTTGGAGCTAGAAACACAAGCATTTAGCTGGGTATTACTGTTGGAGCTAGAAACACAAGCATTTAGCTACGTATTACTGTTGGAGCTAGAAACACAAGCATTTAGTTAGGTATTACTGTTGAAGCTAGAAACACAAGCATTTAGCTACGTATTACTGTTGGAGCTAGAAACACAAGCATATTGCTAGGTATTACTGTTGGAGCTAGAAACACAAGCATTTAGCTAGGTATTACTGTTGGAGCTAGAAACACAAGCATATTGCTAGGTATTACTGTTGGAGCTAGAAACACAAGCATATTGCTAGGTATTACTGTTGGAGCTAGAAACACAAGCATATTGCTAGGTATTACTGTTGGAGCTAGAAACACAAGCATATTGTTAGTTATTACTGTTGGAGCAAGAAACACAAGCATTTAGCTGGGTATTACTGTACTGTTGGAGCCAGAAACACAAGCATTTAGTTAGGTATTACTGTTGGAGCTAGTAACACAAGCATATTGCTAGGTATCACTGTTGGAGCTAAAAACACAAGCATTTAGCTAGGTATTACTGTTGGAGCAAGAAACACAAGCATTTAGCTGGGTATTACTGTACTGTTGGAGCCAGAAACACAAGCATTTAGTTAGGTATTACTGTTGGAGCTAGAAACACAAGCATTTAGCTGGGTATTACTGTTGGAGCTAGAAACACAAGCATATTGCTAGGTATCACTGTTGGAGCTAGAAACACAAGCATTTAGCTACGTATTACTGTTGGAGCAAGAAACACAAGCATTTAGCTAGGTATTACTGTTGGAGCTAGAAACACAAGCATTTAGCTGGGTATTACTGTTGGAGCTAGAAACACAAGCATTTAGCTGGGTATTACTGTTGGAGCTAGAAACACAAGCATTTAGCTGGGTATTACTGTTGGAGCTAGTAACACAAGCATATTGCTAGGTATTACTGTTGAAGCTAGAAACACAAGCATATTGCTAGGTATTACTGTTGAAGCTAGAAACACAAGCATTTAGTTAGGTATTACTGTTGGAGCTAGAAACACAAGCATTTAGCTGGGTATTACTGTTGGAGCTAGAAACACAAGCATATTGCTAGGTATTACTGTTGGAGCTAGAAACACAAGCATTTAGCTGCGTATTACTGTTGGAGCAAGAAACACAAGCATTTAGCTGGGTATTACTGTACTGTTGGAGCCAGAAACACAAGCATTTAGTTAGGAATTACTGTTGGAGCTAGAAACACAAGCATTTAGTTAGGTATTACTGTTGGAGCTAGAAACACAAGCATTTGGCTGGGTATTACTGTTGGAGCTAGAAACACAAGCATTTAGCTGGGTATTACTGTTGGAGCTAGAAACACAAGCATATTGCTAGGTATTACTGTTGGAGCTAGAAACACAAGCATTTAGCTGGGTATTACTGTTGGAGCTAGAAACACAAGCATTTAGCTGGGTATTACTGTTGGAGCTAGAAACACAAGCATTTAGCTACGTATTACTGTTGGAGCATGAAACACAAGCATTTAGCTACGTATTACTGTTGGAGCTAGAAACACAAGCATTTAGCTGGGTATTACTGTTGGAGCTAGAAACACAAGCATTTAGCTGGGTATTACTGTTGGAGCTAGAAACACAAGCATTTAGCTGGGTATTACTGTTGGAGCTAGTAACACAAGCATATTGCTAGGTATTACTGTTGGAGCAAGAAACACAAGCATTTAGTTAGGTATTACTGTTGGAGCTAGAAACACAAGCATTTAGCTGGGTATTACTGTTGGAGCTAGAAACACAAGCATTTAGCTACGTATTACTGTTGGAGCTAGAAACACAAGCATTTAGTTAGGTATTACTGTTGAAGCTAGAAACACAAGCATTTAGCTACGTATTACTGTTGGAGCTAGAAACACAAGCATATTGCTAGGTATTACTGTTGGAGCTAGAAACACAAGCATTTAGCTAGGTATTACTGTTGGAGCTAGAAACACAAGCATATTGCTAGGTATTACTGTTGGAGCTAGAAACACAAGCATATTGCTAGGTATTACTGTACTGTTGGAGCTAGTAACACAAGCATATTGCTAGGTAGTACTGTTGGAGCTAGAAACACAAGCATATTGCTAGGTATTACTGTTGGAGCTAGAAACACAAGCATATTGCTAGGTATTACTGTTGGAGCTAGAAACACAAGCATATTGCTAGGTATTACTGTTGGAGCTAGAAACACAAGCATATTGCTAGGTATTACTGTTGGAGCTAGAAACACAAGCATATTGCTAGGTATTACTGTTGGAGCTAGAAACACAAGCATATTGCTAGGTATTACTGTTGGAGCTAGAAACACAAGCATATTGTTAGTTATTACTGTTGGAGCTAGTAACACAAGCATATTGTTAGGTATTACTGTTGGAGCTAGTAACACGAGCATATTGCTAGGTATTACTGTTGGAGCTAGTAACACGAGCATATTGCTAGGTATCACTGTTGGAGCTAAAAACACAAGCATTTAGCTAGGTATTACTGTTGGAGCAAGAAACACAAGCATTTAGCTGGGTATTACTGTACTGTTGGAGCCAGAAACACAAGCATTTAGTTAGGTATTACTGTTGGAGCTAGAAACACAAGCATTTAGCTGGGTATTACTGTTGGAGCTAGAAACACAAGCATATTGCTAGGTATCACTGTTGGAGCTAGAAACACAAGCATTTAGCTACGTATTACTGTTGGAGCAAGAAACACAAGCATTTAGCTAGGTATTACTGTTGGAGCTAGAAACACAAGCATTTAGCTGGGTATTACTGTTGGAGCTAGAAACACAAGCATTTAGCTGGGTATTACTGTTGGAGCTAGAAACACAAGCATTTAGCTGGGTATTACTGTTGGAGCTAGAAACACAAGCATTTAGCTGGGTATTACTGTTGGAGCTAGTAACACAAGCATATTGCTAGGTATTACTGTTGAAGCTAGAAACACAAGCATTTAGTTAGGTATTACTGTTGGAGCTAGAAACACAAGCATTTAGCTGGGTATTACTGTTGGAGCTAGAAACACAAGCATATTGCTAGGTATCACTGTTGGAGCTAGAAACACAAGCATTTAGCTACGTATTACTGTTGGAGCAAGAAACACAAGCATTTAGCTAGGTATTACTGTTGGAGCTAGAAACACAAGCATTTAGCTGGGTATTACTGTTGGAGCTAGAAACACAAGCATTTAGCTGGGTATTACTGTTGGAGCTAGAAACACAAGCATTTAGCTGGGTATTACTGTTGGAGCTAGTAACACAAGCATATTGCTAGGTATTACTGTTGAAGCTAGAAACACAAGCATTTAGTTAGGTATTACTGTTGGAGCTAGAAACACAAGCATTTAGCTGGGTATTACTGTTGGAGCTAGAAACACAAGCATATTGCTAGGTATTACTGTTGGAGCTAGAAACACAAGCATTTAGCTGGGTATTACTGTTGGAGCTAGAAACACAAGCATTTAGCTAAGTTTTAACATCTGCAAGTCTGTGTATGTGACCAATACATTTTATTTGATCACCGCCATCTAGTGGCCAAAATATATAAATGACAAGATTTGGTTCAGTACTCCAGCACTGCAGGTGGCTGATAAATCACTAATATTAACTTTACGCTTTTTACAAACACAAAAGAATAAGAAAATGTACTTATTTCAAATGGATATATCCTCATGGTGCTGCCCATGCTGTCACAGACGGCATAATGGCACAGATACAAAAATGAGTCCTCTATCGGCAGGGAACCTAGCGGTTAGAGAGGCGAGCCAGCAACCGGAGGGTTGCCTGTTCGAATCCCAGGTCCGATGGGAGAAATCTGTCGGGAAGTGAGCTGGCAACCAGAGGGTTGCTGGTATCAAATCATAGATGCCATTGCCTGCCATCGTACCCTTGAGCAACAACAGCTCTCTGGGCTCTAAGTGAGGCAGCCCCACACACCTCTCCACCCCCCTCAACAACAGCTCTCTGGGCTCTAAGTGAAGCATCCCCACACACCTCTCCACCCCCTCAACAACAGCTCTCTGGGCTCTAAGTGAAGCAGCCCCACACACCTCTCCACCCCCCACAACAACAGCTCTCTGGGCTCTTAGTGAAGCAGCCCCACACACCTCTCCACCCCCCACAACAACAGCTCTCTGGGCTCTTAGTGAAGCATCCCCACACACCTCTCCACCCCCCTCAACAACAGCTCTCTGGGCTCTAAGTGAAGCAGCCCCACACACCTCTCCACCCCCCTCAACAACAGCTCTCTGGGCTCTAAGTGAAGCATCCCCACACACCTCTCCACCCCCTCAACAACAGCTCTCTGGGCTCTAAGTGAAGCAGCCCCACACACCTCTCCACCCCCCACAACAACAGCTCTCTGGGCTCTTAGTGAAGCAGCCCCACACACCTCTCCACCCCCCACAACAACAGCTCTCTGGGCTCTTAGTGAAGCATCCCCACACACCTCTCCACCCCCCTCAACAACAGCTCTCTGGGCTCTAAGTGAAGCAGCCCCACACACCTCTCCACCCCCCACAACAACAGCTCTCTGGGCTCTAAGTGAAGCAGCCCCCCACACCTCTCCACCCCCCTCAACAACAGCTCTCTGGGCTCTAAGTGAAGCAGCCCCACACACCTCTCCACCCCCCTCAACAACAGCTCTCTGGGCTCTTAGTGAAGCAGCCCCACACACCTCTCCACCCCCCACAACAACAGCTCTCTGGGCTCTTAGTGAAGCAGCCCCACACACCTCTCCACCCCCCACAACAACAGCTCTCTGGGCTCTTAGTGAAGCAGCCCCACACACCTCTCCACCCCCCACAACAACAGCTCTCTGGGCTCTAAGTGAAGCAGCCCCACACACCTCTCCACCCCCCACAACAACAGCTCTCTGGGCTCTAAGTGAAGCAGCCCCACACACCTCTCCACCCCCACAACAACAGCTCTCTGGGCTCTAAGTGAAGCAGCCCCACACACCTCTCCAACCCCCACAACAACAGCTCTCTGGGCTCTTAGTGAAGCAGCCCCACACACCTCTCCACCCCCCACAACAACAGCTCTCTGGGCTCTAAGTGAAGCAGCCCCACACACCTCTCCACCCCCCACAACAACAGCTCTCTGGGCTCTTAGTGAAGCAGCCCCACACACCTCTCCACCCCCCACAACAACAGCTCTCTGGGCTCTAAGTGAAGCAGCCCAACACACCTCTCCACCCCCCTCAACAACAGCTCTCTGGGCTCTAAGTGAGGCATCCCCCCACAACAACAGCTCACTGGGCTCTAAGTGAAGCAGCCCCCCACACCTCTCCAACCCCCACAACAACAGCTCTCTGGGCTCTAAGTGAAGCAGCCCCACACACCTCTCCACCCCCCACAACAACAGCTCTCTGGGCTCTTAGTGAAGCAGCCCCACACACCTCTCCACCCCCCACAACAACAGCTCTCTGGGCTCTAAGTGAAGCAGCCCCACACACCTCTCCACCCCCCACAACAACAGCTCTCTGGGCTCTAAGTGAAGCAGCCCCACACACCTCTCCACCCCCACAACAACAGCTCTCTGGGCTCTAAGTGAAGCAGCCCCACACACCTCTCCAACCCCCACAACAACAGCTCTCTGGGCTCTTAGTGAAGCAGCCCCACACACCTCTCCACCCCCCACAACAACAGCTCTCTGGGCTCTAAGTGAAGCAGCCCCACACACCTCTCCACCCCCCACAACAACAGCTCTCTGGGCTCTTAGTGAAGCAGCCCCACACACCTCTCCACCCCCCACAACAACAGCTCTCTGGGCTCTAAGTGAAGCAGCCCAACACACCTCTCCACCCCCCTCAACAACAGCTCTCTGGGCTCTAAGTGAGGCATCCCCCCACAACAACAGCTCACTGGGCTCTAAGTGAAGCAGCCCCCCACACCTCTCCAACCCCCACAACAACAGCTCTCTGGGCTCTAAGTGAGGCAGCCCCACACACCTCTCCACCCCCCACAACAACAGCTCTCTGGGCTCTAAGTGAAGCAGCCCCACACACCTCTCCACCCCCCACAACAACAGCTCTCTGGGCTCTAAGTGAAGCAGCCCCACACACCTCTCCACCCCCACAACAACAGCTCTCTGGGCTCTAAGTGAAGCAGCCCCACACACCTCTCCAACCCCCACAACAACAGCTCTCTGGGCTCTTAGTGAAGCAGCCCCACACACCTCTCCACCCCCCACAACAACAGCTCTCTGGGCTCTAAGTGAAGCAGCCCCACACACCTCTCCACCCCCCACAACAACAGCTCTCTGGGCTCTTAGTGAAGCAGCCCCACACACCTCTCCACCCCCCACAACAACAGCTCTCTGGGCTCTAAGTGAAGCAGCCCAACACACCTCTCCACCCCCCTCAACAACAGCTCTCTGGGCTCTAAGTGAGGCATCCCCCCACAACAACAGCTCACTGGGCTCTAAGTGAAGCAGCCCCCCACACCTCTCCAACCCCCACAACAACAGCTCTCTGGGCTCTAAGTGAGGCAGCCCCACACACCTCTCCACCCCCACAACAACAGCTCTCTGGGCTCTAAGTGAAGCATCCCCCCACACCTCTCCAACCCCCACAACAACAGCTCTCTGGGCTCTTAGTGAAGCAGCCCCACACACCTCTCCACCCCCCACAACAACAGCTCTCTGGGCTCTAAGTGAGGCATCCCCCCACACCTCTCCAACCCCCACAACAACAGCTCTCTGGGCTCTAAGTGAGGCATCCCCCCACACCTCTCCAACCCCCACAACAACAGCTCTCTGGGCTCTAAGTGAGGCATCCCCCCACACCTCTCCACCCCCCACAACAACAGCTCTCTGGGCTCTAAGTGAAGCAGCCCCACACACCTCTCCAACCCCCACAACAACAGCTCTCTGGGCTCTAAGTGAAGCAGCCCCACACACCTCTCCACCCCCCACAACAACAGCTCTCTGGGCTCTAAGGGAAGCAGCCCAACACACCTCTCCAACCCCCACAACAACAGCTCTCTGGGCTCTAAGTGAAGCAGCCCCACACACCTCTCCAACCCCCACAACAACAGCTCTCTGGGCTCTAAGTGAAGCAGCCCCACACACCTCTCCACCCCCCTCAACAACAGCTCACTGGGCTCTTAGTGAAGCAGCCCCACACACCTCTCCACCCCCCACAACAACAGCTCTCTGGGCTCTAAGTGAAGCAGCCCCACACACCTCTCCAACCCCCACAACAACAGCTCTCTGGGCTCTAAGTGAAGCAGCCCCACACACCTCTCCAACCCCCACAACAACAGCTCTCTGGGCTCTTAGTGAAGCAGCCCCACACACCTCTCCACCCCCCACAACAACAGCTCTCTGGGCTCTAAGTGAAGCAGCCCCACATCTCTCTCCAACCCCCACAACAACAGCTCTCTGGGCTCTAAGTGAAGCAGCCCCCACATCTCTTCTCCAACCCCCAAAACAACAGCTCTCTGGGCTCTAAGTGAGGCAGCCCCACACACCTCTCCACCCCCCACAACAACAGCTCTCTGGGCTCTAAGTGAAGCAGCCCCACACACCTCTCCACCCCCCACAACAACAGCTCTCTGGGCTCTAAGTGAAGCAGCCCCACACACCTCTCCACCCCCACAACAACAGCTCTCTGGGCTCTAAGTGAGGCAGCCCCACACACCTCTCCACCCCCCACAACAACAGCTCTCTGGGCTCTTAGTGAAGCAGCCCCACACACCTCTCCACCCCCCACAACAACAGCTCTCTGGGCTCTAAGTGAAGCAGCCCCACACACCTCTCCACCCCCCACAACAACAGCTCTCTGGGCTCTTAGTGAAGCAGCCCCACACACCTCTCCACCCCCCACAACAACAGCTCTCTGGGCTCTAAGTGAAGCAGCCCAACACACCTCTCCACCCCCCTCAACAACAGCTCTCTGGGCTCTAAGTGAGGCATCCCCCCACAACAACAGCTCACTGGGCTCTAAGTGAAGCAGCCCCCCACACCTCTCCAACCCCCACAACAACAGCTCTCTGGGCTCTAAGTGAGGCAGCCCCACACACCTCTCCACCCCCACAACAACAGCTCTCTGGGCTCTAAGTGAAGCATCCCCCCACACCTCTCCAACCCCCACAACAACAGCTCTCTGGGCTCTTAGTGAAGCAGCCCCACACACCTCTCCACCCCCCACAACAACAGCTCTCTGGGCTCTAAGTGAGGCATCCCCCCACACCTCTCCAACCCCCACAACAACAGCTCTCTGGGCTCTAAGTGAGGCATCCCCCCACACCTCTCCAACCCCCACAACAACAGCTCTCTGGGCTCTAAGTGAGGCATCCCCCCACACCTCTCCACCCCCCACAACAACAGCTCTCTGGGCTCTAAGTGAAGCAGCCCCACACACCTCTCCAACCCCCACAACAACAGCTCTCTGGGCTCTAAGTGAAGCAGCCCCACACACCTCTCCACCCCCCACAACAACAGCTCTCTGGGCTCTAAGGGAAGCAGCCCAACACACCTCTCCAACCCCCACAACAACAGCTCTCTGGGCTCTAAGTGAAGCAGCCCCACACACCTCTCCAACCCCCACAACAACAGCTCTCTGGGCTCTAAGTGAAGCAGCCCCACACACCTCTCCACCCCCCTCAACAACAGCTCACTGGGCTCTTAGTGAAGCAGCCCCACACACCTCTCCACCCCCCACAACAACAGCTCTCTGGGCTCTAAGTGAAGCAGCCCCACACACCTCTCCAACCCCCACAACAACAGCTCTCTGGGCTCTAAGTGAAGCAGCCCCACACACCTCTCCAACCCCCACAACAACAGCTCTCTGGGCTCTTAGTGAAGCAGCCCCACACACCTCTCCACCCCCCACAACAACAGCTCTCTGGGCTCTAAGTGAGGCAGCCCCACACACCTCTCCACGCCCCACAACAACAGCTCTCTGGGCTCTAAGTGAAGCAGCCCCACACACCTCTCCACCCCCCACAACAACAGCTCTCTGGGCTCTCAAAGCCTGAAGCATCCCCCCACAACAGCTCACTGGGCTCAAGTGAGCAGCCCCCCACACCTCTCCACCCAACAGCTCTCTGGGCTCTAAGTGAGGCAGCCCCACACACCTCTCCACCCCCCACAACAACAGCTCTCTGGGCTCTAAGTGAAGCAGCCCCACACACCTCTCCACCCCCCACAACAACAGCTCTCTGGGCTCTAAGTGAAGCAGCCCCACACACCTCTCCACCCCCACAACAACAGCTCTCTGGGCTCTAAGTGAAGCAGCCCCACACACCTCTCCAACCCCCACAACAACAGCTCTCTGGGCTCTTAGTGAAGCAGCCCCACACACCTCTCCACCCCCCACAACAACAGCTCTCTGGGCTCTAAGTGAAGCAGCCCCACACACCTCTCCACCCCCCACAACAACAGCTCTCTGGGCTCTTAGTGAAGCAGCCCCACACACCTCTCCACCCCCCACAACAACAGCTCTCTGGGCTCTAAGTGAAGCAGCCCAACACACCTCTCCACCCCCCTCAACAACAGCTCTCTGGGCTCTAAGTGAGGCATCCCCCCACAACAACAGCTCACTGGGCTCTAAGTGAAGCAGCCCCCCACACCTCTCCAACCCCCACAACAACAGCTCTCTGGGCTCTAAGTGAGGCAGCCCCACACACCTCTCCACCCCCACAACAACAGCTCTCTGGGCTCTAAGTGAAGCATCCCCCCACACCTCTCCAACCCCCACAACAACAGCTCTCTGGGCTCTTAGTGAAGCAGCCCCACACACCTCTCCACCCCCCACAACAACAGCTCTCTGGGCTCTAAGTGAGGCATCCCCCCACACCTCTCCAACCCCCACAACAACAGCTCTCTGGGCTCTAAGTGAGGCATCCCCCCACACCTCTCCAACCCCCACAACAACAGCTCTCTGGGCTCTAAGTGAGGCATCCCCCCACACCTCTCCACCCCCCACAACAACAGCTCTCTGGGCTCTAAGTGAAGCAGCCCCACACACCTCTCCAACCCCCACAACAACAGCTCTCTGGGCTCTAAGTGAAGCAGCCCCACACACCTCTCCACCCCCCACAACAACAGCTCTCTGGGCTCTAAGGGAAGCAGCCCAACACACCTCTCCAACCCCCACAACAACAGCTCTCTGGGCTCTAAGTGAAGCAGCCCCACACACCTCTCCAACCCCCACAACAACAGCTCTCTGGGCTCTAAGTGAAGCAGCCCCACACACCTCTCCACCCCCCTCAACAACAGCTCACTGGGCTCTTAGTGAAGCAGCCCCACACACCTCTCCACCCCCCACAACAACAGCTCTCTGGGCTCTAAGTGAAGCAGCCCCACACACCTCTCCAACCCCCACAACAACAGCTCTCTGGGCTCTAAGTGAAGCAGCCCCACACACCTCTCCACCCCCACAACAACAGCTCTCTGGGCTCTAAGTGAGGCAGCCCCACACACCTCTCCACCCCCACAACAACAGCTCTCTGGGCTCTAAGTGAAGCAGCCCCACATCTCTCTCCAACCCCCACAACAACAGCTCTCTGGGCTCTAAGTGAAGCAGCCCCACATCTCTCTCCAACCCCCAAAACAACAGCTCTCTGGGCTCTAAGTGAGGCAGCCCCACACACCTCTCCACCCCCCACAACAACAGCTCTCTGGGCTCTAAGTGAGGCAGCCCCACACACCTCTCCACCCCCACAACAACAGCTCTCTGGGCTCTAAGTGAAGCAGCCCCACACACCTCTCCACCCCCCACAACAACAGCTCTCTGGGCTCTAAGTGAAGCAGCCCCCCACACACCTCTCCACCCCCCACAACAACAGCTCTCTGGGCTCTAAGTGAGGCAGCCCCACACACCTCTCCACCCCCCACAACAACAGCTCTCTGGGCTCTAAGTGAGGCAGCCCCACACACCTCTCCACCCCCCTCAACAACAGCTCTCTGGGCTCTAAGTGAGGCAGCCCCACATCTCTCTCCAACCCCCACAACAACAGCTCTCTGGGCTCTAAGTGAGGCAGCACCACACACCTCTCCACCCCCCACAACAACAGCTCTCTGGGCTCTAAGTGAGGCAGCCCCACACACCTCTCCAACCCCCACAACAACAGCTCTCTGGGCTCTAAGTGAGGCAGCCCCACACACCTCTCCAACCCCCACAACAACAGCTCTCTGGGCTCTAAGTGAGGCAGCCCCTCACACCTCTCCAACCCCCACAACAACAGCTCTCTGGGCTCTAAGTGAAGCAGCCCCACACACCTCTCCACCCCCACAACAACAGCTCTCTGGGCTCTAAGTGAAGCAGCCCCACACACCTCTCCACCCCCCACAACAACAGCTCTCTGGGCTCTAAGTGAAGCAGCCCCCCACACACCTCTCCACCCCCCACAACAACAGCTCTCTGGGCTCTAAGTGAAGCAGCCCCACACACCTCTCCACCCCCACAACAACAGCTCTCTGGGCTCTAAGTGAGGCAGCCCCACACACCTCTCCACCCCCCTCAACAACAGTTCTCTGGGCTCTAAGTGAAGCAGCCCCACACACCTCTCCACCCCCTCAACAACAGCTCTCTGGGCTCTAAGTGAGGCAGCCCCACACACCTCTCCACCCCCCACAACAACAGCTCTCTGGGCTCTTAGTGAAGCAGCCCCACACACCTCTCCACCCCCCTCAACAACAGCTCTCTGGGCTCTAAGTGAGGCAGCCCCACACACCTCTCCACCCCCACAACAACAGCTCTCTGGGCTCTAAGTGAAGCAGCCCCACACACCTCTCCACCCCCTCAACAACAGCTCTCTGGGCTCTAAGTGAGGCAGCCCCACACACCTCTCCACCCCCCTCAACAACAGCTCTCTGGGCTCTAAGTGAAGCAGCCCCACACACCTCTCCAACCCCCACAACAACAGCTTTCAACAACACACCTCTCCAAAAATATGTACATTATGTATGTATTTCGGAGAGGTTGGGTTAAAAGCGGATGTCAAATTTATTTTGGACAATTGTGTGCACTTGACCAATGATTAAAATGTGTAGAAATCTGGGGATGAGGATTGCTACAATGACACGTATTGGACACCTGGATAGTTCAATAATGCCTTTTCTTTTATTGCTATCTAAACTAGAGATATAATCAAAAGATAATTGTTAGTCATTATCCAGACAGCTGTTAACCTAGCCTGGCATTGCATGTCTCACAGTCTCAGGCATCTAAACACACTGTGGTCATACATCGCCTTGCAGAACAAGCTAATAAAATCGAACAAAAGTGGGACAACACTGATTTAATTGGCTCAGAATTGTTTGAGAATTAAACCATGACAACAGTGTTACATCATACAGAATAACTAGTCAGAGAATGTTTCTGAATACATAAACAGGCTTCCTACTAACTACATTTAAATTATGAAAACAGAAGCATTACACTATAAGGGAGTCTAATCCTTCTGATCACACTGCTTGTTCTGATCATCCTGGGCAATATGTGGCTTAGTTTCGGGCGGATTCGGGCTTTCTGGGTGGACCTCAAGGACCTCTGCTTCTCCAATCATCTCTGGAAGAAAGAACAGAAGCTTAGAGAGTAACGGACAAGAGCTAGTCAAATATGTTACCTAACCATGACCAACCATGATCTAGCCATGACCAACCATGATCTAACCATGACCAACCATGATCTAACCATGACCAACCATGATCTAACCATGACCAACTATGATCTAACCATGACCAACCATGATCTAACCATGACCAACCATGATCTAACCATGACCAACCATGATCTAACCATGATCTAACCATGATCTAACCATGACCAACTGTGACCAACCTTGTTGATTGGGAAACAGCCCACATGTCATTCCTTGCTATGAAATACATACAGAACTTTGATGTACGATAGAAACTGGCAAGTAAGGTGCAACCTGCTTGTGTGTGTGTGTGTGTGTGTGTGTGTGTGTGTGTGTGTGTGTGTGTGTGTGTGTGTGTGTGTGTGTAGACTTGTTCAGTAAGAATGCCTAGTGGTGACTCAGTCCAATAAATAACCCCCATAGTAGTCATGTACCTTCTATAACCCCCATAGTAGTCCTGTACCTTCTATAACCCCCATAGTAGTCCTGTACCTTCTATAACCCCCATAGTAGTCCTGTACCTTCTATAACCCCCATAGTAGTCCTGTACCTTCTATAACCCCCATAGTAGTCCTGTACCTTCTATAACCCCCATAGTAGTCCTGTACCTTCTATAACCCCCATAGTAGTCCTGTATCTTCTATAACCCCCATAGTGGTCCTGTACCTTCTATAACCCCCATATTAGTCCTGTACCTTCTATAACCCCCATAGTGGTCCTGTACCTTCTATAACCCCCATAGTGGTCCTGTACCTTCTATAACCCCCATAGTAGTCCTGTACCTTCTATAACCCCCATAGTAGTCCTGTACCTTCTATAACCCCCATAGTAGTCCTGTACCTTCTATAACCCCCATAGTAGTCCTGTATCTTCTATAACCCACATAGTGGTCCTGTACCTTCTATAACCCCCATATTAGTCCTGTACCTTCTATAACCCCCATAGTAGTCCTGTACCTTCTATAACCCCCATAGTAGTCCTGTACCTTCTATAACCCCCATAGTAGTCATGTACCTTCTATAACCCCCATAATAGTCATGTACCTTCTATAACCCCCATAGTAGTCCTGTACCTTCTATAACCCCCATAGTAGTCCTGTACCTTCTATAACCCCCATAGTAGTCCTGTACCTTCTATAACCCCCATAATAGTCATGTACCTTCTATAACCCCCATAGTAGTCCTGTACCTTCTATAACCCCCATAGTAGTCCTGTACCTTCTATAACCCCCATAATAGTCATGTACCTTCTATAACCCCCATAGTAGTCCTGTACCTTCTATAACCCCCATAGTAGTCCTGTACCTTCTATAACCTCCATAGTAGTCATGTACCTTCTATAACCTCCATAGTAGTCATGTACCTTCTATAACCCCCATAGTAGTCCTGTACCTTCTATAACCTCCATAGTAGTCATGTACCTTCTATAACCCCCATAGTAGTCCTGTACCTTCTATAAACCCCATAGTAGTCATGTACCTTCTATAACCTCCATAGTAGTCATGTACCTTCTATAACCCCCATAGTAGTCCTGTACCTTCTATAACCCCCATAGTAGTCCTGTACCTTCTATAACCCCCATAGTAGTCCTGTGCCTTCTATAACCCCCATAGTAGTCCTGTACCTTCTATAACCTCCATAGTAGTCATGTACCTTCTATAACCCCCATAGTAGTCATGTACCTTCTATAACCCCCATAGTAGTCATGTACCTTCTATAACCTCCATAGTAGTCCTGTACCTTCTATAACCCCCATAGTAGTCCTGTACCTTCTATAACCCCCATAGTAGTCCTGTACCTTCTATAACCCCCATAGTAGTCCTGTACCTTCTATAACCCCCATAGTAGTCCTGTACCTTCTATAACCCCCATAGTAGTCCTGTACCTTCTATAGCCCCCATAGTAGTCATGTACCTTCTATAACCCCCATAGTAGTCCTGTACCTTCTATAACCTCCATAGTAGTCATGTACCTTCTATAACCCCCATAGTAGTCCTGTACCTTCTATAACCCTCATAATAGTCCTGTACCTTCTATAACCCCCATAGTAGTCCTGTTCCTTCTATAACCCCCATAGTAGTCCTGTACCTTCTATAACCCCCATAGTAGTCCTGTACCTTCTATAACCCCCATAATAGTCATGTACCTTCTATAACCCCCATAGTAGTCCTGTACCTTCTATAACCCCCATAGTAGTCCTGTACCTTCTATAACCCCCATAGTAGTCCTGTACCTTCTATGACCCCCATAGTAGTCCTGTACCTTCTATGACCCCCATAGTAGTCCTGTACCTTCTATAACCCCCATAGTAGTCCTGTACCTTCTATAACCCCCATAGTAGTCCTGTACCTTCTATAACCCCCATAGTAGTCCTGTACCTTCTATAACCCCCATAGTAGTCCTGTACCTTCTATAACCCCCATAGTAGTCATGTACCTTCTATAACCCCCATAGTGGTCCTGTACCTTCTATAACCCCCATAGTAGTCCTGTACCTTCTATAACCCCCATAGTAGTCCTGTACCTTCTATAACCCCCATAGTAGTCCTGTACCTTCTATAACCCCCATAGTAGTCCTGTATCTTCTATAACCCCCATAGTAGTCCTGTATCTTCTTATACAGTAGAATTCAACTTCAAGACAAACGTTAGCATTACCTGGTTTGTCCTCCTTGCTGATTGGCAGCTGCATTTGGGATGAACTGCGAAAGCAAACAAAGCATTTAGTTTCAGGTTCCATAAACCTGGCAAACCTGGTAAACCTGGTAAACCTGGTAAACTGTGGCAAACCTGGTAAACCCTTTTCTGTTGGTTTGTGAACCACACCAACCTGGTATGAAGTCTTAGTTTTGCATGTCCACAGCTAGTAAGTACCCGTCCTGACAGAGCGGTGTGTGGATGGCGTCTGGGTACCTCGCACTCAGTCAACCTCTGCTGCCTTGGGAAGACACAGTCCTTCATGGCCTGTTGAATCAACCCCATCACCATGTCCTTCTCTAGGGAGTCAACAGGGAGTTAGATTCACTGAATCAACCCCCTCACCATGTCCTTCTCTAGGGAGTCAACAGGGAGTTAGATTCACTGAATCAACCCTATCACCATGTCCTTCTCTAGGGAGTCAACAGGGAGTTAGATTCACTGAATCAACCCCATCACCATGTCCTTCTCTAGGGAGTCAACAGGGAGTTAGATTCACTGAATCAACCCCATTACCATTACTCTCTCTCTCTCTCTCGCTCTCTCTCTCGCTCTCTCTCTCGCTCTCTCTCTCGCTCTCTCTCTTCCTCTCTTCTCCTCTCTCTCTCTCTCTCTCTCTTGGTTAGCAGTAGTACAGTATAACGTATTGTTTGCTCTTTGGGGTTTCAGGCTGGGTTCCAACTAAGCACTTTGTGATATCTGCTGATGTAAAAAGGGATTTATAAATACATTTGATTGATAAATGGATGCCATTTAGGACACAGCCCGTATATGTATGTTTTTTTACCCCTCTGGCCCGCGAGCAGCAGCCACTGCTGGACCAATGATAAGGAGTCAGTCTGAAGGATTTGACACAGCAGCTCCAGCACCTGTCAAGAGGAGAGAGGAGGAGAGGAGAGAAGGAGAGAGGAGAGGAGAGGAGGAAAGGAGGGAGGAAAGGAGAGAGGAGGAGAGGAAAGGAGAGAGGAGGAGAGGAATAGAGGAGAGGAGGAAAGGAGGAGAGGAGGAAAGTAGAGAGGAGGAGATGAAAGGAAAGAGGAGAGGGCCATGACAGGGTGACACAAAACTGAATAGATTTCTCAAGAAATTGAATAATTCTTGTGTGGTAAACACATCTTCAGCCCTGTTAAAACCTGGTTCTAACATGCTGCCTTTGTCCTGATCTACAGGACAGTCAGAAGCCCTGTTTATACCTGGTTCTAACATGCAGCCTTTGTCCTGATCTATAGGACAGTCTGCAGCCCTGTTTATACCTGGTTCTAACATGTAGCCTTTGTCCTGATCTATAGGACAGTCAGAAGCCCTGTTTATACCTGGTTCTAAAATGCAGCCTTTGTCCTGATCTATAGGACAGTCTGCAGCCCTGTTTATACCTGGTTCTAACATGCAGCCTTTGTCCTGATCTATAGGACAGTCAGAAGCCCTGTTTATACCTGGTTCTAACATGCAGCCTTTGTCCTGATCTACAGGACAGCCAGAAGCCCTGTTTATACCTGGTTCTAACATGCAGCCTTTGTCCTGATCTACAGGACAGCCAGAAGCCCTGTTTATACCTGGTTCTAACATGCTGCCTTTGTCCTGATCTACAGGACAGTCTGCAGCCCTGTTTATACCTGGTTCTAACATGCAGCCTTTGTCCTGGTCTACAGGACAGTCAGAAGCCCTGTTTATACCTGGTTCTAACATGCAGCCTTTGTCCTGATCTACAGGACAGTCTGCAGCCCTGTTTATACCTGGTTCTAACATGCAGCCTTTGTCCTGATCTACAGGACAGTCAGAAGCCCTGTTTATACCTGGTTCTAACATGCAGCCTTTGTCCTGATCTACAGGACAGTCAGAAGCCCTGTTTATACCTGGTTCTAACATGCAGCCTTTGTCCTGATCTACAGGACAGTCAGAGGCCCTGTTTATACCTGGTTCTAACATGCAGCCTTTGTCCTGATCTTGTCCACTTTCTGATTGTGCCCACATTTACAGACGGGTGTAGACGATTTAAAAGACACATTGTGATCTGATTGTGATCAGATCTTCCTGACCACCTCCGGAGGTATTCAGGCACGTATTGTGTCTGGATATCTTACAAGTGTAAACGGATCTGGACAGTGAAACCATTTAAATCATCAATATCCTGCCTTCTAAAATCATTGACAGGTGGCACCATTCACTTACAGCATCAATTTGAGTCTTAAAATAAACAACTACTATTTTGAAAGCATGGCGCTCCATAAATTTGCATACAGGGAGGTACCAAGAAATCTGGTCACAATGTGGGCAAAGGACACATGTTAGTGGCAGGTATAAATGAGGCTAGAAAGTTTGTTTCTCGCTCTGTGAATGGAGATGTAATTGCCTCAGGACCCGAGCTCTGTTGAAGTCGGTTAGCCTGGAATCAACTCATACATTCTCTGTGTATTTCTGTGTATTTCTGTGGAGATTCTGGAGCTTTAATCATTTTTTTCATGTCTAATGACATCAAATCACGTAATCTAACCCAGACAGTCTATTCTGATTAATATAATCACGTAATCTAACCCAGACAGTCTATTCTGATTAATATAATCACGTAATCTAACACAGACAGTCTATTCTGATTAATATAATCACGTAATCTAACACAGACAGTCTATTCTGATGAATATAATCACATAATCTAACACAGACAGTCTATTCTGATGAATATAATCAGGTAATCTAACACAGACAGTCTATTCTGATTAATATAATCACGTAATCTAACCCAGACAGTCTATTCTGATGAATATAATCACGTAATCTAACACAGACAGTCTATTCTGATGAATATAATCACGTAATCTAACACAGACAGTCTATTCTGATGAATATAATCAGGTAATCTAACACAGACAGTCTATTCTACTGAATATAATCAGGTAATCTAACACAGACAGTCTATTCTACTGAATATAATCACGTAATCTAACAGACAGTCTATTCTGATTCATATAATCACGTAATCTAACACAGACAGTCTATTCTACTGAATATAATCACGTAATCTAACCCAGACAGTCTATTCTACTGAATATAATCAGGTAATCTAACACAGACAGTCTATTCTGATGAATATAATCACGTAATCTAACCCAGACAGTCTATTCTGATTAATATAATCACGTAATCTAACACAGACAGTCTATTCTACTGAATATAATCACGTAATCTAACCCAGACAGTCTATTCTACTGAATATAATCAGGTAATCTAACCCAGACAGTCTATTCTGATTAATATAATCACGTAATCTAACACAGACAGTCTATTCTGATTAATATAATCACGTAATCTAACACAGACAGTCTATTCTGATGAATATAATCACGTAATCTAACACAGACAGTCTATTCTGATGAATATAATCAGGTAATCTAACACAGTCTATTCTGATTAATATAATCACGTAATCTAACACAGACAGTCTATTCTGATGAATATAATCACGTAATCTAACACAGACAGTCTATTCTGATGAATATAATCAGGTAATCTAACACAGACAGTCTATTCTACTGAATATAATCAGGTAATCTAACACAGACAGTCTATTCTACTGAATATAATCACGTAATCTAACAGACAGTCTATTCTGATTCATATAATCACGTAATCTAACACAGACAGTTTATTCTACTGAATATAATCACGTAATCTAACCCAGACAGTCTATTCTACTGAATATAATCAGGTAATCTAACACAGACAGTCTATTCTGATGAATATAATCACGTAATCTAACCCAGACAGTCTATTCTGATCAATATAATCACATAATCTAACACAGACAGTCTATTCTGATGAATATAATCACGTAATCTAACACAGACAGTCTATTCTACTGAATATAATCACGTAATCTAACACAGACAGTCTATTCTACTGAATATAATCACGTAATCTAACACAGACAGTCTATTCTGATGAATATAATCACGTAATCTAACACAGACAGTCTATTCTGATGAATATAATCACGTAATCTAACCCAGACAGTCTATTCTGATGAATATAATCATGTAATCTAACCCAGACAGTCTATTCTGATGAATATAATCATGTAATCTAACCCAGACAGTCTATTCTGATGAATATAATCACGTAATCTAACACAGACAGTCTATTCTGCTGAATATAATCACGTAATCTAACAGACAGTCTATTCTGATTATATTAATCACGTAATCTAACCCAGACAGTCTATTCTACTGAATATAATCAGGTAATCTAACCCAGACAGTCTATTCTGATTAATATAATCATGTAATCTAACCCAGACAGTCTATTCTGATGAATATAATCACGTAATCTAACCCAGACAGTCTATTCTGATGAATATAATCAGGTGATGATTATTTTCTATTATTTATCAAAATGGCCGTTGTTCAACACCACATCATGAAATACTTCAGTATCTCATGTCTCTGATCTGCTTTGGTTAATTGATAGTTTAGAGCAATATTTATTTTAGATACATTTTTAATTAAATTGTTCAGAGGTTTTACAGAGGGAGAATGGAGGGAAACATTTTCCTTTCCCTTTAGAGGGAGAATGGGGAGGAAACATTTTTCCCTTCCCTTTAGAGGGAGAATGGGGAGGAAACATTTTTCCCTTCCCTTTAGAGGGAGAACGGAGGGAAACATTTCCCCTCCCTTTAGAGGGAGAATGGAGGGAAACATTTCCCTTCCCTTTAAGGGAGAATGGAGGGAAACATTCCCCTTCCCTTTAGAGGGAGAATGGAGTGCACTGCAGACAATAATAGTAATAACAGTAATAATAATAATAATAGTTAGTAGTAGTAGAAGTAATAATAAATTAAATGTATGTACCGCTTGGCTTATAGAGATAATGTGAAAGACTGTACAGTACCATCAGTTCCTGCTGATGTAGAACCGGGGCAGGGGGGTGACGGTGGGTCTGAGGCTGGTGGCTACGCTGATAAGCCTGAGAGGAGGGAGGGATGATCCTCCCGGTCTGGGCAGAGTACTGGGTCTTCCTCCGGACCAGTCCTAGACCCTCCTCTTCATTCTCCTGTATAGTAACACACACACACACACACACACACACACACACACGCAATAGAGAAGGTCAAACAGACATGATATTTCAGCTACTGTCCAAAATAACGGCAA
This sequence comes from Salvelinus alpinus, assembly GCF_045679555.1. NCBI lineage: Eukaryota > Metazoa > Chordata > Actinopteri > Salmoniformes > Salmonidae > Salvelinus > Salvelinus alpinus. The sequence continues at coordinate 14,038,330 of NC_092092.1, forward strand.
GAACAATCCCGACGTTATAAATAACTGCTGATGTTGTTTATTAAATGAATGTACTTACATCTTTTCTGTCCTGAGTAGAAAGGCTGACCTTTGCAGACAGATCTTTCAACTCCTCTTTCCAGGCTTCTGATAACAGAGCTTTAACGCAAAGAGGAAAGAGCATAGGCAATGACATCTCACTCCTGTTTATATCATCTACAGTTCCTTCAGAAAGGATTCTTGACTTTTAAAAAGGATTACATTGAGATTGTGCGTCACTGGCCTACACACCGGCCCCATAATAAGCAGGATTATGTTTTTAGAAATATTTACCAATTAATTAAAAGCTGGAAAGGTACATTTCCTGAAGCTTGTTTTAAAGTATTTGTGGTTTTGAAACTTTTAAAAATTCTTAATATTGTTTTAATGTTTGTAGTTGAAATGGTTAAAGAGCGGTAGCATTTACAATGTCTCCTACTGTGTTCTTATTTCTGGCATTGAAGCCATACATGTTTTGGCTAATTTATGCTAATTTCCACTGTTTATAGCTTCTAAACATTTTTAATAATTTGAAGTTAGGATAGCCTGAACTTGTGAACGTGGGGATATTGTGTAGTCTATAGAAATGTCTGCATGTGTTTTTGATATGTAGATTAGATTACAGATACTGTACAGATACTGCAGACTTTTAAATGATATGTGAGCTAAACATTAAATATATCTAAATATATATATAGGAAAACAAAATGCTCTAATCGTACCATCCCCACAACAACAAGAACAGCAAATGCTTTAATACATGTAATTTTGTCCATTTTAATTGAAATACTGTAGAATTCCATTCATTCCTATGGAGGACTGCTTTTTCTGGGGAGTACCAATATGGCCGACCGGTGGCTTCCAAGCCTCTCATTGGCCAATACATAGCATCATCAGCAACCAAAGGTTTATATACATCATAGGTGGTAGCTAACTAGCTAGTCTCCCTCAGCATAAGGGTTGGTGGTAGCTAACTAGCTAGTCTCCCTCAGCATAAGGGTTGGTGGTAGCTAACTAGTTAGTCTCCCTCAGCATAAGGGTTGATGGTAGCTAACTAGCTAGTCTCCCTCAGCATAACGGTTGGTGGTAGCTAACTAGCTAGTCTCCCTCAGCATAAGGGTTGGTGGTAGCTAACTAGCTAGTCTCCCTCAGCATAAGGGTTGGTGGTAGCTAACTAGTTAGTCTCCCTCAGCATAAGGGTTGGTGGTAGCTAACTAGCTAGTCTCCCTCAGCATAAGGGGTGGCTAATGCTAATAAGCTAGCGTAAGAAAAAAAATAAGATACTCATTTTTTTTTTATAATAAAAAAAAAAGACCTCTCGTCTCAATGGTGGCACAGGGCTACTCATTTCTCCTAAGAGGAGATTCTGTTTTCCTCCTATCTCACCTGTCTATTTCCACATTTGAATTATATGCTGTCACTGTCACTTGTCCAATCAAGCTTAACATTGTTGTCATCTATCACCCACCAGGTGCACTTAGAGAGTTCCTCAATGAGCTTGACAACTTGAAAAGCTCATTTTCCAACGATGGTTCACCGCTCATCGTACTGGGCGACTTTATCCTCCCGATGCCTGACCCTTTTCCAGTCACCTCCCACTCAAGAGGCAATACGCTTGACCTCATCTTTACTAGAGGTTGTTTTAATCTCACTGTAACCCCCCTCCTGGTCTCTGATCACTACTTAGTTTCCTTTTCTCTCCATCTCTCCTCCAACCCTAAACCCTCAGCCCAGATAGTCATGCGTTTCCGCAATCTTTGCTCCCTCTGTCCCCCACTACTTCCTCCTCTTCTATCATATCCTCTCTCCGTTCTGCTCAATCCTTTTCCCTCCTTTTTCCTGACTCTTCCTCTTGACCCTACTCTCTTTCCTTTCCCTTTCTGCAACCTTTGATTCTCATTGGCCCCTTTCCGCACAGCCAGCTCAACCTTCCCCTCCCACCCCGTGGATGACTGATTTACTCTGTGTGAACAGAACAGGGCTCCTGGTAGCTGAGCGGAAATGGAGGAAAACTAAACTTCTGGAGGACCTATCATCCTTTCACTCCCTCCTCTTCCTCTGTATCCACTGCTAAAGCCACTTTCAATCACTCAAAATGTCAAGCTTCTGCCTCCAACCCCGGGAAACTCTTCTCCACGTTCTCCTCCCTCCTTCTTCCTCCTCCCCCTCCTTGTGGACGACTTTGTCAAGGTTGACGACATCTGCTCCTCATTCACTCAGCCTATTGAGTCCACTGGTCCCACTCATTCACTCAGCCTCACTGGTCCCACTCATTCACTCAGCCTATTGAGTCCACTGGTCCCACTCATTCACTCAGCCTATTGAGTCCACTGGTTCCACTAAAGCAGAACTACCCTACGCCTTGACCTCTTTCTCCTCTCTCTCTCCAGATCAAATCCTGCGACTAGTGAGGTTCGGCCACCCAACAACCTGCCCACTTGACCCAAACCCTTCCTCCTTTCTCCAGACCATCTCTGGGGACCTTCTCCCAATCTTCACTACCCTCATCAACTCATCCCTGACCTAGCTGCGTTCCCTCTGACTTTAAGTTGGCCAGAGTTGCTCCCCTTCTCAAAAAACCAACACTTGACCTCTCTGATGTCAAAAACAACAGGTATCTCTTATTTTTTCAAAACACTTGAGCATGCTGTCTTGGACCAACTCTCTTGTTATCTTTCTCAGATCAATCTTCTTGACCCTGCTTCAAGGCAGCTCACTCAACTGAGACCGCTCTCCTCTGTGTCACAGTCTCTACGCTCTGCCAAAGCTGACCCTCTCTCCTCTGTTCTCATCCTCCTAGATCGATCTGCTGCCTTTGACACCGTGAACCATCATATTCTCCTCTCCGCCCTCTCAGGGTTGGGCGTCTCAGGCTCTGCACACTCTTGTATTGCATCGTACCTGGCAGGCTGCTCAGACCAGGTGAGATGGAGAGGATCAGTGTCTGCAACACATACTATCACTACTGGTGTCCCCCCCAGAGCCCACATACTATCACTACTGGTGTCCCCCCCAGAGCCCACATACTATCACTACTGGTGTCCCCCCCCAGAGCCACTGTAATATCACTACTGGTGCCCCCCACCCCAGAGCCCACATACTATCACTACTGGTGTCCCCCCCCCCAGAGCCCACATACTATCACTACTGGTGTCCCCCCCCCCAGAGCCACTGTAATATCACTACTGGTGCACCCCACCCCAGAGCCCACATACTATCACTACTGGTGTCCCCCCCCAGAGCCCCTGTAATATCACTACTGGTGTCCCCCCCCAGAGCCCACATACTATCACTACTGGTGTCCCCCCCCAGAGCCCCTGTAATATCACTACTGGTGCCCCCCACCCCAGAGCCCACATACTCTCACTACTGGTGTCCCCCAGAGCCCACGTACTATCACTACTGGTGTCCCCCCCCCCCCAGAGCCCACATACTATCACTACTGGTGCCCCCCCCCCCCCCCCCCCCACCCCAGAGCCCACGTACTATCACTACTGGTGTCCCCCAGAGCCCACATACTATCACTACTGGTGCCCCCCCCCCCCCCCACCCCAGAGCCCACGTAATATCCCTTCTGGTGTCCCCCAGAGCCCACATACTCTCACTACTGGTGTCCCCCAGGGCTCACGTGCATCACTACTGGTGTCCCCCAGAGTGTAACGGCAGTCTAGCTCTTCCTCCTCCTCGTACGAGGAGAGGCGAGAAGGATCGGAGGACCAATGTGCAGCGTGGTAAGTTTCCATGATTTAATAACAAGACAACTAGACAAAATACAAAACAACAAACGTACTAACCGTCACAGTCCCGTGTGGCACAAACACTGACACAGGAAACAACCACCCACAAATCCCCAACACAAAACAAGCCACCTATATATGATTCTCAATCAGGGACAACGATTGACAGCTGCCTCTGATTGAGAACCATATTAGGCTGAACACAGAAACAGACAAACTAGACACACAACATAAAATGCCCACCCAACTCACGTCCTGACCAACACTAAAACAAGCACAACACCTATGAACTCTGGTCAGGACGTGACACAGAGCCCACGTACTATCACTACTGGTGTCCCCCAGAGCCCACATACTCTCACTACTGGTGTCCCCCAGGGCTCGGTTCTAGGCCCTCTCATCTTCTCTCTATCCACCAAGTCACTCAGCTCTGTCATATCCTCACATGGTCTCTCCTATCACTGCTATGAGGATGACACTCAACTACTTTTCTCCTTCCCGCTTCTGACACCTAGGTGGCGACACTCATCTCAGCTTGGATGTCGGCCCACCACCTCAAACTCAACAACACGGAGCTGCTCTTTCTACCGGGAAGGCCTGCCCGCTCCAAGACCTCTCTCTGTCATGGTTGACAACTCCGCAAAGTGTCCCCCTTCCATAGTGCAATGAACCTTGGCGTGACCCTGGACAACACACTGTCGTTCTCGCTCCTGCAGGTTCATGTTCTACAGCAGTCGAAGAGTACAACCCTCACACAGGAAGAGGCACAGGTAGTGATCCAGGATCTTGTCCTCTCCCGTCTGGACTACTGCTACTCTCTGTTGGCTGGGCTCCCTGCTTGTGTCATCAAACCCCTGCAACTTATCCAGAATGGCGCAGTCCGCCTGGTGTTTAACCTTCCTATGTTCACCATTGTCACACCGCTCCTCCACACAGTCCACTAGCTTCCAGTCGAAGCTCGCATCATCTTCAAGACCCTGGTGCTTGAGCAGCAAGGGGAACCACCCCTCCCTAACTTCAGGCTTTCTTTCTTTCTATTGTGTTATTGAGTGTACGTTTGTTTATGTGTAACTCTGTGTTGTTGTTTGTGTCGCACTGCTTTGCTTTATCTTGTTCAGGTCGCAGGTGTAAATGAGAACTTGTTCTCAACTGGCCTACCTGGTTAAATAAAGGTGAAATAAAAATATATAAATAACTTCAGGCGATGCTCAAACCCTATATCCCAACCCGAGTACTCTGTTCACCACCTCTGGTCTCTTGGCCCTCCCACCCCTACAGGAGGGAGGCTCCCACTCAGCCCAGTCAAATATCCCAACCCGGGTACTCTGTTCACCACCTCTGGTCTCTTGGCCCTCACACCCCTACAGGAGGGAGGCTCCCGCTCAGCCCAGTCAAATATCCCAACCCGAGTACTCTGTTCCGCCACCTCTGGTCTCTTGGCCCTCCCACCCCTACAGGAGGGAGGCTCCCGCTCAGCCCAGTCAAATATCCCAACCCGGGTACTCTGTTCACCACCTCTGGTCTCTTGGCCCTCCCACCCCTACAGGAGGGAGGCTCCCGCTCAGCCCAGTCAAATATCCCAACCCGAGTACTCTGTTCACCACCTCTGGTCTCTTGGCCCTCCCACCCCTACAGGAGGGAGGCTCCCGCTCAGCCCAGTCAAATATCCCAACCCGAGTACTCTGTTCACCACCTCTGGTCTCTTGGCCCTCCCACCCCTACAGGAGGGAGGCTCCCGCTCAGCCCAGTCAAATATCCCAACCCGAGTACTCTGTTCACCACCTCTGGTCTCTTGGCCCTCCCACCCCTACAGGAGGGAGGCTCCCGCTCAGCCCAGTCAAAACTCTCCCCTGTCCTGGAACCCCAATGGTGGAACAAGCGGAATCCCTGCTCATCTTCCCAAAATGTCGGAAACCTTATTTCTTTGAAGAGTATCTTCAATAACTCTCAAGGCACCCCCGACTATACTAGGATATGATGGGGACCAGAAGAACAGAGCAGGCCATGTCATAAGAAGGTAGACAAAAGAGACAATGACTAACAAGAACCTGAGACGGCAACAGACAAGACGCAGAGAAAGTGACAGAAGAGGGCAGATGGAGAGAGGCAGAGAAGGGGTGAGCACAGAGTGGACTATCATTTAAAACTGCTCTAGTGTAAGGGTGCAAGGGTGCTTGGGTACTGTGGGATTTATTCTGTTGAGTAGTATGGAGGTTTATGGCAGTACATTGTAAATGTATGTGTTCCAGACTAGAGAGAGTGTTCTAGACGAGGGAGAGTGTTCCAGGGTGGAGAGGGAGAGTGTTCCAGACTAGAGAGAGTGTTCCAGGGTGGAGAGGGAGAGTGTTCCAGGGTGGAGAGGGAGAGTGTTCCAGGGTGGAGAGGGAGAGTGTTCCAGACTAGAGAGAGTGTTCCAGGGTGGAGAGGGAGAGTGTTCCAGGGTGGAGAGGGAGAGTGTTCCAGGGTGGAGAGGGAGAGTGTTCCAGGGTAGAGAGGGATAGTGATCCAGGGTGGAGAGGGAGAGTGTTCCAGGGCGGAGAGAGAGAGTGTTCCAGGGTAGAGAGAGAGAGTGTTCCAGGGTAGAAGGAGAGAGTGTTCCAGGGTAGAGAGGGAGAGAGTGTTCCAGGGTAGAGAGGGAGAGTGTTCCAGGGTAGAGAGGGAGAGTGTTCCAGGGTAGAGAGGGAGAGTGTTCCAGGGTAGAGAGAGAGAGAGTGTTCCAGGGTAGAGAGAGAGAGTGTTCCAGGGTGGAGGGGGAGAGTGTTCCAGGGTAGAGAGAGAGAGTGTTCCAGGGCGGAGAGAGAGAGTGTTCCAGGGCGGAGAGAGAGAGTGTTCCAGGGCGGAGGGGGAGAGTGTTCCAGGGTAGAGAGAGAGAGTGTTCCAGGGCGGAGAGAGAGAGTGTTCCAGGGCGGAGAGAGAGTGTGTTCCAGGGCGGAGAGAGAGAGTGTTCCAGGGCGGAGAGAGAGAGTGTTCCAGGGTAGAGAGAGAGAGAGTGTTCCAGGGTGGAGAGAGAGAGTGTTCCAGGGTAGAGAGAGAGTGTTCCAGGGCGGAGAGAGAGAGTGTTCCAGGGCGGAGAGAGAGAGTGTTCCAGAGCGGAGAGGGAGAGTGTTCCAGGGCGGAGAGAGAGAGTGTTCCAGGGCGGAGAGAGAGAGTGTTCCAGGGTAGAGAGGGAGAGTGTTCCAGGGCGGAGAGAGATAGTGTTCCAGGGCGGAGAGAGAGAGTGTTCCAGGGCGGAGAGAGAGAGTGTTCCAGGGCAGAGAGAGAGAGTGTTCCAGGGCGGAGAGGGAGAGTGTTCCAGGGCGGAGAGAGAGAGTGTTCCAGGGTGGAGAGGGAGAGTGTTCCAGGGTGGAGAGGGATAGTGTTCCAGGGCGGAGAGAGAGAGAGTGTTCCAGGGCGGAGAGAGAGAGAGTGTTCCAGGGTGGAGAGAGAGAGTGTTCCAGGGTAGAGAGAGAGAGTGTTCCAGGGTAGAGAGAGAGAGTGTTCCAGGGCGGAGAGAGAGAGTGTTCCAGGGTGGAGAGAGAGAGTGTTCCAGGGCGGAGAGAGAGAGTGTTCCAGGGCGGAGAGAGAGAGTGTTCCAGGGCGGAGAGAGAGAGTGTTCCAGGGCGGAGAGAGAGAGTGTTCCAGGGCGGAGAGAGAGAGTGTTCCAGGGTGGAGAGAGAGAGTGTTCCAGGGTAGAGAGAGAGAGTGTTCCAGGGTGGAGAGGGAGAGTGTTCCAGGGTGGAGAGGGAGAGTGTTCCAGGGTGGAGAGGGAGAGTGTTCCAGGGCGGAGAGAGAGAGTGTTCCAGGGTGGAGAGGGAGAGAGTGTTCCAGGGCGGAGGGAGAGAGTGTTCCAGGGCGGAGAGAGAGAGTGTTCCAGGGCGGAGAGAGAGAGTGTTCCAGGGCGGAGAGAGAGAGTGTTCCAGGGCGGAGAGAGAGAGTGTTCCAGGGCGGAGAGAGAGAGTGTTCCAGGGCGGAGAGAGAGAGTGTTCCAGGGTGGAGAGAGAGAGTGTTCCAGGGCGGAGAGAGAGAGTGTTCCAGGGTGGAGAGAGAGAGTGTTCCAGGGTAGAGAGAGAGAGTGTTCCAGGGTAGAGAGAGAGAGTGTTCCAGGGCGGAGAGAGAGAGTGTTCCAGGGTGGAGAGGGATAGTGTTCCAGGGCGGAGAGAGATAGTGTTCCAGGGCGGAGAGAGAGAGAGTGTTCCAGGGTAGAGAGAGAGAGTGTTCCAGGGTAGAGAGAGAGAGTGTTCCAGGGTAGAGAGAGAGAGTGTTCCAGGGCGGAGAGAGAGAGTGTTCCAGGGCGGAGAGAGAGAGTGTTCCAGGGCGGAGAGAGAGAGTGTTCCAGGGCGGAGAGAGAGAGTGTTCCAGGGCGGAGAGAGAGAGTGTTCCAGGGCGGAGAGAGAGAGTGTTCCAGGGCGGAGAGAGAGAGTGTTCCAGGGCGGAGAGAGAGAGTGTTCCAGGGCGGAGAGAGAGAGTGTTCCAGGGCGGAGAGAGAGAGTGTTCCAGGGCGGAGAGAGAGAGTGTTCCAGGGTGGAGAGAGAGTGTTCCAGGGTAGAGAGAGAGAGTGTTCCAGGGCGGAGAGAGAGAGTGTTCCAGGGTGGAGAGGGATAGTGTTCCAGGGCGGAGAGAGATAGTGTTCCAGGGCGGAGAGAGAGAGAGTGTTCCAGGGTAGAGAGAGAGAGTGTTCCAGGGTAGAGAGAGAGAGTGTTCCAGGGTAGAGAGAGAGAGTGTTCCAGGGCGGAGAGAGAGAGTGTTCCAGGGCGGAGAGAGAGAGTGTTCCAGGGCGGAGAGAGAGAGTGTTCCAGGGCGGAGAGAGAGAGTGTTCCAGGGTAGAGAGAGAGAGTGTTCCAGGGTAGAGAGAGAGAGTGTTCCAGGGTAGAGAGAGAGAGTGTTCCAGGGTAGAGAGAGAGAGTGTTCCAGGGTAGAGAGGGAGAGTGTTCCAGGGTGGAGAGGGAGAGTGTTCCAGGGTGGAGAGAGAGAGTGTTCCAGGGTAGAGAGGGAGAGTGTTCCAGGGCGGAGAGAGAGAGAGTGTTCCAGGGTAGAGAGGGAGAGTGTTCCAGGGTGGAGAGGGATAGTGTTCCAGGGTGGAGAGAGAGAGTGTTCCAGGGTAGAGAGGGAGAGAGTGTTCCAGGGCGGAGAGAGAGAGTGTTCCAGGGCGGAGAGAGAGAGTGTTCCAGGGCGGAGAGGGAGAGTGTTCCAGAGCAGAAAGACCCACAGTAGCTACTGTAATTGAGTCTTGGCAGTACAAAAGAGACTGAAGATTGCATATATATTGGAACCCAAAATGAATTATTTCATACTGCTTGAGCGTGTGTAAAGCATTTGTTCCTATACATTCATGTACATTTTAGTATAGCAAAATTCCCAGGCTTTCCTTGAAATCCTGGTTGGGTGATTCCAGATGTCCTGCTTATAGTATTCCCTCTTGATTCTGGGATTCTTCTAAACAGGAATTCTGGAAAACCTGGACATTTTTTTGAAAAGTTTTCGGAGGTTTTGCAACGTTTATAAATTCACCTGTTCTGTGTCCGGTGCTGTATCTGCCTCCGAACACGCTGTGTCCTGCAGGCATGGAGAAAGGTGCTCCCGTACTTGTCCTGAATACCTGACTCTTGATGAGCGGATGGGGGAACAGAGAGGTGGTCACGTACCAGTCGTCATTCACCATGCATACTGGAATCCCATTTAGACCTATCGAAGAAAAAGAAAGGCGGAGACTGTGTCACAAATGGCACCCTATTCCCTATTAACCCTGGTCAGAAGAAGTGCACTACGTAGGGAATAGGGTGCCTTGGTCCAATGCGGTCTCTCACCTTGCATGTGTGTGACTCTGTGTGGGTGAGGGTTGTGTCTCTCACCTTGGATGTGTGTGACTGTGTGGGTGAGGGTTGTGTCTCTCACCTTGCATGTGTGTGACTCTGTGTGGGTGAGGGTTGTGTCTGGAGAAGAAGGAGTGGTGACTCAACGCTCCAAAGCGTGGACTGCCCCTAGTGGCCGCGTTGGAAACGTCAGCCGTGCGCGGGATAACGTGATCGTCATGATGACCCGTGTTCCTGTCAGATAGTTTCTTTTCACCACAGGGATCTGGACTGTTAAAGACCGACATGATGATCTGTGAGAGAAATATCACAGGGTTTATTGTGGATATGAAGGGTTGATATGGCTCTCCGTTTAGTCGAGCGTGGTGCTCGCACATGGCAGGATTGTGGGTTCGATTCCCGGGTTCACCTGCTTTGGACCAAAGCCATTGCTAAATGGTACTATTAGAGACAGATCAATTACCATTGAAAGGTAACATTTAAATCCCAAACTATACCAAGCCTTGTTGTGCACACACTGTATATAAATAATATCATGTTGTCATGGAAACTTGAGAAGTCACGTGGACTTCGTAACAGTCTTGTGCAGGCAGATTTAGTGCTGATGTATTTTTTTAAAATGTTTTTTTATTAAAAACTCTTTTAATAAATAAAATGTAAACTTATCCTACCTCAGAATGTCCACATTAGCCTCTCCTCAGTCTTCAGACTCTGACTTAGTGTCCAATGTTTCCCACGTTGCTAGGAGACTCAGCTCTCAACGTGAAAAAGAAAAGCATCCGGTTAACAATGGGGACTGTAACTTCCACCCTGGGCATTAATCCCTGAGGAAATCCCTGTATAATCTGAAGCCGTCAACAGAGGCCACGTTCCAAATGGCACGCCATTACCTACACCGAGTGGACAAAACATTAAGAACACCTGCTCTTTCCATCACACAGACTGACCAGGTGAATCCAGGTGAAAGATATGATCCCTTATTGATGTTACTTGTTAAATCCACTTCAATCAGTGTAGATGAAAGGGGAGGAGACGGGTTAAAGAGGGATTTATAAGCCTTGAGACAATTGAAACGTGTATTGTGTATGTGTGTCATTCAGAGGGTGAATGGACAAGACAACATATTGAAGTGCCTTCGAACGGGGTTTGGTAGTAGGATCCAGACACATCGGTTTGAGTCAAGAACTGCAAAGCTGCTGGGTTTTTCACCATCAACCGTTTCCTGTGTGTATCAGGAATGGTCCACCACCCTAAGGACATTCAGCCAACTGGACACAACTGTGGGAAGTACTGCCCCTAACGATTGAGACTGTACCGAGGGCAAAAGGGGGTCAACTCAATATTAGGAAGGTGTTCTTTAAGCTGGACATCAAGAGAAAGATGAAAGACAATACAGTGTATCCTGGATAGGTCCCACTCTGAGACAATACAGTGTATCCTGGATAGGTCCCACTGTAAGACATTACAGTGTATCCTGGATAGGACCCACTCTAAGACATTACAGTGTATCCTGGATAGGACCCACTCTAAGACATTACAGTGTATCCTGGATAGGACCCACTCTAAGACATTACAGTGTATCCTGGATAGGACCCACTCTAAGACATTACAGTGTATCCTGGATAGGACCCACTCTAAGACATTACAGTGTATCCTGGATAGGACCCACTCTAAGACATTACAGTGTATCCTGAATAGGACCCACTCTAAGACATTACAGTGTATCCTGGATAGGACCCACTCTAAGACATTACAGTGTATCCTGGATAGGACCCACTCTAAGACATTACAGTGTATCCTGGATAGGACCCACTCTAAGACATTACAGTGTATCCTGGATAGGACCCACTCTAAGACATTGTTCGAGTCTATCCTGGATAGGACCCACTCTAAGACATTGTTAGAGTCTATCCTGGATAGGACCCACTCTAAGACATTGTTCGAGTCTATCCTGGATAGGACCCACTCTAAGACATTGTTAGAGTCTATCCTGGATAGGACCCACTCTAAGACATTGTTAGAGTCTATCCTGGATAGGACCCACTCTAAGACATTACAGTGTATCCTGGATAGGACCCACTCTAAGACATTACAGTGTATCCTGGATAGGTCCCACTCTAAGACATTACAGTGTATCCTGGATAGGACCCACTCTAAGACATTACAGTGTATCCTGGATAGGACCCACTCTAAGACATTACAGTGTATCCTGGATAGGACCCACTCTAAGACATTACAGTGTATCCTGGATAGGTCCCACTCTAAGACATTACAGTGTATCCTGGATAGGACCCACTCTAAGACATTACAGTGTATCCTGGATAGGACCCACTCTAAGACATTGTTCGAGTCTATCCTGGATAGGACCCACTCTAAGACATTGTTAGAGTCTATCCTGGATAGGACCCACTCTAAGACATTGTTAGAGTCTATCCTGGATAGGACCCACTCTAAGACATTGTTAGAGTCTATCCTGGATAGGACCCACTCTAAGACATTACAGTGTATGCTGGATAGGTCCCACTCTAAGACATTACAGTGTATCCTGGATAGGTCCCACTCTAAGACATTACAGTGTATCCTGGATAGGACCCACTCTAAGACATTGTTTGAGTCTATCCTGGATAGGACCCACTCTAAGACATTGTTAGAGTCTATCCTGGATAGGACCCACTCTAAGACATTGTTAGAGTCTATCCTGGATAGGACCCACTCTAAGACATTACAGTGTATCCTGGATAGGACCCACTCTAAGACATTACAGTGTATCCTGGATAGGACCCACTCTAAGACATTACAGTGTATCCTGGATAGGACCCACTCTAAGACATTGTTCGAGTCTATCCTGGATAGGACCCACTCTAAGACATTGTTAGAGTCTATCCTGGATAGGACCCACTCTAAGACATTGTTCGAGTCTATCCTGGATAGGACCCACTCTAAGACATTGTTAGAGTCTATCCTGGATAGGACCCACTCTAAGACATTACAGTGTATCCTGGATAGGACCCACTCTAAGACATTACAGTGTATCCTGGATAGGTCCCACTCTAAGACATTACAGTGTATCCTGGATAGGACCCACTCTAAGACATTACAGTGTATCCTGGATAGGACCCACTCTAAGACATTACAGTGTATCCTGGATAGGACCCACTCTAAGACATTACAGTGTATCCTGGATAGGTCCCACTCTAAGACATTGTTAGAGTCTATCCTGGATAGGACCCACTCTAAGACATGACAGTGTATCCTGGATAGGACCCACTCTAAGACATTACAGTGTATCCTGGATAGGACCCACTCTAAGACATTACAGTGTATTCTGGATAGGACCCACTCTAAGACATTGTTAGAGTCTATCCTGGATAGGACCCACTCTAAGACATTACAGTGTATCCTGGATAGGACCCACTCTAAGACATTACAGTGTATCCTGGATAGGACCCACTCTAAGACATTACAGTGTATCCTGGATAGGACCCACTCTAAGACATTACAGTGTATCCTGGATAGGACCCACTCTAAGACATTACAGTGTATCCTGGATAGGACCCACTCTAAGACATTACAGTGTATCCTGGATAGGACCCACTCTAAGACATTACAGTGTATCCTGGATAGGACCCACTCTAAGACATTACAGTGTATCCTGGATAGGACCCACTCTAAGACATTACAGTGTATCCTGGATAGGACCCACTCTAAGACATTACAGTGTATCCTGGATAGGACCCACTCTAAGACATTACAGTGTATCCTGGATAGGTCCCACTCTAAGACATTACAGTGTATCCTGGATAGAGACCCACTCTAAGACATTACAGTGTATCCTGGATAGGTCCCACTCTAAGACATTACAGTGTATCCTGGATAGGACCCACTCTAAGACATTGTTAGAGTCTATCCTGGATAGGACCCACTCTAAGACATTACAGTGTATCCTGGATAGGACCCACTCTAAGACATTACAGTGTATCCTGGATAGGTCCCACTCTAAGACATTACAGTGTATCCTGGATAGGACCCACTCTAAGACATTACAGTGTATCCTGGATAGGACCCACTCTAAGACATTACAGTGTATCCTGGATAGGACCCACTCTAAGACATTGTTAGAGTCTATCCTGGATAGGACCCACTCTAAGACATTACAGTGTTTCCTGGGTTTCGAACGGCCCGAACGGTTTGGCTTACAAAGAACTGGTAGGACCACTCTATGGAAAGATGTGACTCACCAACACGATGGTGTTCTTCGTTTTGCTCTACGACCCACAAGCGTCACGGAAATCGTCTGAAGTCGTTACAGCCGATCTCCCTACTTCTGTCTGTAATGTCCGAACAGTTTGGGCTACACACTCATATGACCCATCCATGGAGAGTTAAGTCTCTCGCGAACACGTACATGTTGGTTGTGTTGCTCTAGGACGCCCACAAGCCTCACAAGACTCATCTGAAGAGAGCCCGCTACCAACATTTTTTATGGAAATACAAAATGGAAGTAGTGGTTCCATTTGTGTGGTTGTTCCACTGGATATCATAAGGTGAATGCACCAATTTGTAAGTCGCTCTGGATAAGAGCGTCTGCTAAATGACTTAAATGTTCAATGTAAATGTAAGTAGTTTAGTGCCCCCAAAAAATGGGCAAAACAATAAATCCTGGCCTTTCTTATATCTCTAAGATATAAACAAACGTCCTTTTGATTTATTTTTTGACAATCTGTTTATCCATATTTGAATCTGTTATTCAGTGCATTTCTATTGGCTAATAGCAGTAAGGTCAAATTCAAATGAGGATTCAGGAGGTCATGAAAATAGACCAGATGAAGCCGAGGTAGATGAAGGATCTGGGGGTGGACTCTGTAGGGTTTGGGGTCTCAGGTAGACATCATCGTCAGGCTGCTGTGGTGAGGAGTCGCCTGAAATTAAAGGACCTCAGCGTTACTCTGGACCCTGAACTCTCTTTTGAAAAACATATCAAGAATATTTCAAAGGGCAGCTTTTTTACATCTTAGTAACATTGCAAAATTCAGAAACTTTTTTGTCCAAAACTTATGCAGAAAAGCTAATCCATGCTTTTGTCTCTTCTAGATTAGACTACTACAATGCTCTACTCTCTGTCTGGGGGTATCGTCCCCCGACCTCCCCCTGTCTCAGCCTCCAGATTCTATTTTAAAGATTCAAGTTTTAATGTCACATGCCCACAAAACACCACAATGCAGAAGTCAATATCAATGTAATACTAGACAAAAACAAACAAGAAATAAGAATAATAAATATGAATAACACAATAAGTAAGTAAGCAAGCATACTGTATACAGGGCATTCAGGAATTATTCAGACCCATTTACTTTTTCCACATTTTGTTACTTTACAGCCTTATTCTAAAATGGATTAAATAAATACAAATTATCCCCAGCAATCTACACACAATACCCCATATTGACGAAGCAAACAATTGTTTATAGATTTTTTTCTAATTTCTTAGAAATAAAAAAACAGAAATACATTATTTACATAAGTATTCAGACCTTATGCTATGAGACTCGAAATCCTGTTGGTCTATTGATCATCCTTGAGATGTTTCTACAACTTGATTGGAGTCCACCTGTAGTAAAGGTGCCCTCTAGAGAACAAAACAAGTATTACATTACTACTGCCTTCTAGAGAACAAAACAAGTATTACATCAACTACTGCCCTCTAGAGAACAAAACAAGTATTACATCAACTACTGCCCTCTAGAGAACAAAACAAGTATTACATACATGAAGGGCACTTTTTGGCATTTGCTGTATGATCGATGAGATACTCCATATTGCAAATGTGCGGTCCCTTACTAGACGTCCGCGAATGTTTCTAAAAATTTGCGGACGGCGGCTGGCCGTGCACCGGGGCCAGATCTTCCGGGAAGTCATCGAACGAAGTCTCTCGGACATTTGGTTTCCGTTTTATACATTTTTTCAAATTTTGGTCATTTTTCCGCTGTCCCGGTAAATTCCACCAGATGGCGAATGGAATCTTATTGCAAATGCACAAAACATCACCAATCACGACATGGCCATTCCTCCTAAACGGAAAAGACTTCGAAGACGAAACTTGGTGAGCATAGGTTTGGACTAATGGGCTGTTAGCCCCGAAACAAGATGGCATCGAGGCCTCAAAGCTTTTTGAGTTAAGGCCATTTTTCTGGGATTAAAGGTCAAAAACGAAAATAGAGAGCAAATTTTGACCGCTTCAAGTCAAAGTACATGAACCTACGGTGTCAGGAAAAAAAGAACCAGCCATTTATCTATCGTAATTGAAGCGAAATCGTACAATGTATAATTGGTGATGCTCAAAGAAATGCGCTTTTTTCCGAAAAAGTTACAGATCCAGTTGCAGCGTGTTCAGACAAATCTTTTTTAAGTGGGTTTCGGAGCTCTGCGAGATTTCTGAGATTTTCTGTGATTTTCTGAAATAACACACACTCATTCAACCCTCTGTAAATAAGACAGTTCTTAACATAAAGACTTAAAACTCAAAATTCTGTAAGAGCCTACCCCAATGAGGATATGTGTTCACTTTCCTGTGTCAACCAGAAGTGCCTTAAATTAGGGTCATAGGGGCTGATTCGAAGTGTTAAAAAGGTCAGTAGTGTATTTGAGGTTTACAAAAAGGCTTCTAAAGTTTGTAATTTCCACCTAAAAATGTCAGACTTGATATGCCCTAACTAAAATGTGAAATAATTTTAATTCACACAATAATTCACATTTCCTGTTGCTGCAGGATTATTTTCCCTGCTATGAGAAACTGGTCAAATTAAGATCCCGCATCTGTACAAAGTTGTCTATCTCTCCCTGTTGGATTTTGTACTGTTTTAAGTAGTGTTAAGTAGTGTGCAAAGTGCATGTGTGCCAAGTCCTTGTCTATTGATATTTCCAAGTGGCAAAGACAGTGTGTGACCGACGTAGCTGCCTGTTTCCTGTATAGTGCACTACTTCTGAGGGTACTAGGGTGCCATTTCAGACACACTTACGGCTTTTTAAAAAAATCAGTAGCTGTTACCACAGCTATCTTTTAGTTTGTGTCCGATTGGATCACTAAGGTTTGAAGGGATAGTGATGTTGGAATTACATACGTTGTTGTTCCTGATGATTTTCTGTTTTGATATTCTGTTGTGTTTTGTTCTATTTACTTTTTTGTTGCTGCAAATTGTAACTATTCATCAACCATTGGGGAAACTGCTTTAACAAATCACCAACATTAGAGTGATTGGGATGCAAGAGCCTGTGTGTGTGTGTGCGTGCACGTTTTACTATACATTACTTGTGAGAACCAGAAGTCCTCACAAGAATATTAAACCACTTTTTTTTTGAGAAGTGAGGAAATTTTTCCAGTCCTCGCTTGTAAAAAGGCTATTTTAGGGTTAGAATTAGGGGTTAGGGTTTAGGAAGAAAACTAGCATGGATCATCCATCAGTCACTACTATTGAAGTCGTCAGTCTGGTTTTTAACCAACGCAGTATTGGAGTGCTGTTGAGTATGCAACTGTATCATTTAAGAAAATTGTTTGTAAATTTGCTATTGCTATTGTAAATATCATTGTGAATATTTTTGTATCATCTTAATAATTCTTTGTCCTTTTTAAAGTCCAACTGATCGGCAACACATCCTCCCAAACAAACCCAACATTGACAGAGTCTTCGTGACCAAATGACACCCTATTCCCTATATAGTGCACTATGTTTGACCAGGGCCCATAGGGCTCTTGTCAAAAGTAGTGCACTACAAAGGGAATACGGTGTCATTTGGGACGCCCCCTGTGACAGTGTCTTCTCTCTCCTCTCATAGGTGAACCAATCCAACCGTCTCATTGTCAGCTCTATACGCTGCAGATCTCTGTGGGTTGTGGTTCATCCACTTTAACTAACAGCAGCGCACCCAGTTAGAATCCACTGTGTCCCAAATAGAACCCTTTTCCCTGTGTAGTGAATCTACTGTGTTCCTAGACAGGTCCTGTCCTTCTGTCATAGGCTTTGTCCCAAATAGAACCTTTTCCCCTGTGTAGTGAATCCACTGTGTCCCTAGACAGGTCCTGTCCTTCTGTCATAGGCTTTGTCCCAAATAGAACCTTTTCCCCTGTGTAGTGAATCCACTGTGTCCCTAGACAGGTCCTTCTGTCATAGGCTGTGTACCAAATAGAACCCTTTTCCCTGTGTAGTGAATCCACTGTGTACCAAATGGAACCCTTTCCCCTGTGTAGTGAATCCACTGTGTTCCTAGACAGGTCCTTCTGTCATAGGCTGTGTACCAAATGGAACCTTTTTCCCTGTGTAGTGCAGTACTTTAAAACATGTTTTATAAAATATTTAACTAGGCAAGTCCAGTTAAGAACAAATTCGTATTTACAATGACGGCCTACCAAAAGGCAAAAGACTTTCTGCGGGGACGGGGATTCAAAATAAATAATAAATATAGAACAAAACATGACGACGAGACACCACAACACTACATAGAGACCTAAGACAACAACATAGCATGGTAGCAACACAACATGGCAACACAACATGACAACAAGATGGTAGCAACACAACATGACAACAACATGGTAGCAACACAACATGAC
Source organism: Salvelinus alpinus (assembly GCF_045679555.1). NCBI lineage: Eukaryota > Metazoa > Chordata > Actinopteri > Salmoniformes > Salmonidae > Salvelinus > Salvelinus alpinus. The sequence continues at coordinate 14,056,479 of NC_092092.1, forward strand.
AACAACATGGTAGCAACACAACATGGCAACACAACATGACAACAACATGGTAGCAACACAACATGATAACAACATGGTAGCAACACAACATGACAACAACATGGTAGCAACACAACATGACAACAACATGGTAGCAACATAACATGGCAACACAACATGACAACAACATGGTAGCAACACAACATGATAACAACATGGTAGCAACACAACATGACAACAACATGGTAGCAACACAACATGACAACAACTTGGTAGCAACACAACATGACAACAACTTGGTAGCAACACAACATGGCAGCAGCACCACATGGTACAAACATTATTGGGCCCAGACAACAGCACAAAGGGCAAGAAGGTAGAGACAACAATACATCACGTGAAGCAGCCACAACTATCAGTAAGAGTGCCCATGATTGAGTCTTTGAATGAAGAGATGTAGATAAAACTGTCCAGCTTGAGTGTTTTTTGCAGCTCGTTCCAGTCGCTAGCTTCTGACCAGGCTGTTTAGGTCTCTGGACAGAAGTCAGGCACTATGTAGGGTGCCATCTGGGATGTAAGTTCTCTCTGTCTCCCAAGGTCTTCGTCCCTGGTAACGGTCAAGATAGTCACTGCCATTTCTAGATAAAGATTCAATTAAAATGACATCTCAAGTCTGATAAAGCAATATTCAAATATTTTTTGGGGTGCACAAAAGGTTGTAGAGAAATTCATATAGATGTCGTCTATTCGAGAACTAACATAGTTTTTTGTTGTTGTAAGAACGGACAACGATGATTTAAAAAGCTGTAGCTATCTGCTCTCTTTCAATGTTATTCTAGAACTACGTGCATATCATAATTGTTGCTAATTATTGTCAGTATACAAGTGGTATTTTAAAGATTTATTACAGACAAGTGCAAAGCTGTCATCAAGGCAAAGGGTGGCTACTTTGAAGAATCAAAAATATATTTTGATTTAACACTTTTTTGGTTACTACATGATTCCATATGTGTTATTTCATAGTTTCAATGTCTTCACTATTTTTCTACAATAGTAGAATAGTACAAATAATAGTAGAATAGTACAAATAAAGAAAAAGCCTTGAATGAGTAGGTGTTCCCAAACCTTTGACTGGTACTGTACATTGACCTCTTGTGTAACTTAGGGGGACTGGGACAGCTATGTTTGACCTACATGTTAATATCGAGCCTATGTGTACTAGTCTATCACCTGAGTATCTGAGGTGCTACAGATAAACAATATGAATAAAAATACCAGGGCGATGCTAGAGGGGAAAGGGTTAAAACCCAAACAGATTGTAGCAATCTATAGTTTGTATAAGTTTGTATATTATGCTCAAATAGAGAGAAGGAAATCAAAATGGTACAATCTAAGGTGATTCATTCATAGAAAAACATTGGCCTATTGTCTGTGTTTGTACATACAATGTACAATCAGTTCATATTCTAATAACTGGTCAGAACAATAAAATAACTAATTGTGATTTTTAGTCTTGTAGTTAGATGATGTGACAAGCTAATATTTATCTAATAAATATGTATTGGGATGATACCTGTGTACCTTTGTTTTCTTGTCATTGGTTCTTTTTCTGGTTTGTAAATATGCCTCAAATTGAGGCTCAGCCATACGATATACCATATAACTGAATAGTCAGAAGGACACGTTATGTTAATTTGATTTTAAAAAACAGTAATGTATTGTAAATTATTTGTAAAAAAATGTACAGTAACCACATTTCCATCCACAGTTTTTATGGAAAGTAAACTTGGGAGTCACATGATGATATGGTGAGTGGTCCTCCCACTACGACTCGGGAAACCATGAAGTTTATTAGTCCAAGGCCAGCAGATAGTGGGTGATATTGAGTCGTTTCCATCTTTACCGTCCAAACGGTAAGCCATTAAATCTAGTTATGGAGAAAATCGATGCCTTTGCAGCCTGAATGGAGAATGTTATAGGCACTAACGGGTCCACGATGGATATGAGTGTATTGCCGGCTGCATACAATGACTTCGAACGGTAAGATGAAACCATCAATATCAGATGAATATCGCCATCTGCCGGCCTTTGGCCTAGCAGTTTATTAGGCTACAGATGAAATAAATGATGATGAACTTCACAGGGTGGTGAAAGTGCACGGTGATGAGCTTGATGCTCCTTTCCGATAAATATTGAGTCTTATTCTGGTGACATGATGATCCATGCTTTAGTGCCGTTTGACCAAATGGTAAGGGTAGGCTACAACGCATCTGCCACACTGACCCTCAACACGGGGGTGAGTGCTCAGTCCCCTCCTGTACTCCCTGTTCACCCACGACCGCGTGGCCGCGCACGACTCCAACACCATCATTAAGTTTGCCGACGACACGACGGTGGTAGGCCTGATCACGGACAACGATGAGACAGCCTATAGGGAGGAGGTCAGAGATCTGGCAGTGTGGTGCCAGGACAACAACCTCTCCCTCAAAGTCAGCACCGGTGTAATGATCATGCTGTTTAATCAGCTTCTAGATAGGCCACACCTGTCAGGTGGATGGATTATATTATTTATTTTGTGGTACTTTTTAACCACAAAGGTCGAGAGCCATGCGTCTTCCCGAAACATGAGCCCTCCGTGCACACGATTTGAGAGAAATAAATATGTTGTGCATATGGAACATTTCTGGGATCTTTTATTTAATCTCATGAAACATGAGACCAGCACTTTACATGTTGCAATTCTATTTCTGTTCAGTGATTATCCAAACCACATTGACCTCTTTACTGCATCTATCTATGCATAGAAACACGTCATGGGATCTAACGCCTAGATCACACCAACAGGGTGAAGCGCAAAACAGTACACAGCATCATCTGGATGTGTACAACAAAAGATGAATATTCGCCTTATCAAATGTTATTGGTCACATACACATGGTTAGCAGATGTAATTGCGAGTGTAGCGAAATGCTTGTGCGTCGAGTTCCATTGGTGTCTCTCGAGCCGAACTGCGCATGTGCAGGCAGTCAAATCAAAAGGCACTCCATCAATATAAAGTTGTTTTTGACGGAAATGAAAAACGTGTCAGTTTGTGACTTTCACGAGGTTGGAGTAATAACATGTTCAACTACTGAAGACATTTACTCGAATCGAGGTTGTGCCTTTAGAGTTCGAGAAAATTAACTAAAGGAATAATGTTTCACATCTCTCATTGCCTTCTCAAAGCCCGGCCTGATTTTCCCATTCTGTTTCTAAAGCGTTCCCGGAAGTCTCGCGATGTTGCGCCTCCGGGTTTAGAAACGGTTGATATTCTTCCGAGATCTTGGGAAGAACTTCCTCCTTGCAGTCACAGCGGCATATGTAACCAGCTAACGTGGTATTTCACGCCATCTCAAGTCCATTTTATGTTTACACCCAGCCTTAAAATGCTACTTGCAGCTTTACCGAGTAGGGTCAAGCTCATTTCAGGACGTTCGTTGGCGTTTACCGCCGCTCGGTTGTATTCTGCTGGCCCTGCAGCCGCCAACCCGGTCGTCTACTTTGACATTGCTGCTGACAACCAGCCCGTCGGAAGAGTAACATTCGAGGTGAGTTCAGTTGTCTTGACTAAGAACTTAATCCGATGGTTTACGTAGCACGGCTATTAAATGTCCATCTGTTTTGGCCTCGGCCTTTGAAATAACGAGTAGGCATCGTATAATGCACCAGTTACAACTTGAAACCAACGTGAAGAACGCTCAGTTGGACCTAAGTTACAGCACAACTAATTAGCATGCCGGCCCTGTACAACTAGGCCTACTGTACAAACTAGCTAACTACTAGTATGATTTAATCAGCAATTATTTGGTGTATATGCAGCCTGAAACGGATGCCTGCAAAATCGTGTAAATTATTCCTGATATCCACCAGATGCATCAAACTCTTTGTTTTCCGGCGGAAGTCATTCATTGTCAAATGGAGCAGTCTGTAACGCTACATGCGTTCAATATTTTCAACTCGAGTTGCTTTACAGTGTGGTAGTACAAAGGGAAGTACAAACTATAACTAACCAGCATTGAACTAGGGCAATGAAAAGCGAAGCATGTATGTCAAATACGGATAATGCGGGCTAGACATTAAGCAAAACAAAACGTATAATATGCATCTGGTGGACATCGGAATTTAAACCCCAGAACGTTTAACAAAATGACATTTAAACTTACTCAACCGGAATGTCTGCGATTTGGCCTTCAGTTGTTCGACATTTTAAACGAAGTAAAGCATTGTTTACCAGACTTTGTAGTCGGTATATGGTTCACTTGGGCACCATGAAGTTAGTTTCATATTGGATATGTATAGCTATTGAACCAAGCATGACGCTGGGAAAATTGTGCACCGCATTATGGGACTCCCAGTCACGGCCGGATGTGATGCAGCCTGGCCGTGACAATTTAAAAAACGGACAATACCTTGTGTGTGAATTCAACAACAAAAAAATGATCTTCAATTATTGTACTTTTATTTTATATATATACACACACAGTGACTTCGGAAAGTATTCAGACCCCTCGACTTTCCACATGTTGATGTCTACATGAGGAAATTGTTTTATTTCATCAATCTACACACCATACCCCATAATGACAAAAACATGTTTTTAGTCATTTTAGTAACTTTTCTTAAAACAGAAATACCTTATTTACATAAGTATTCAGACCCTTTGCTATGAGACTCTAAATGGAGTTCAGGTGCATCCTGTTTCCATTGATCATCCTTGAGATGTTTCTACAATTTGATTGGAGTCCACCTGTGGTAAATTCAATTGATTGGACATGATTTGGAAAGGCACACACCTGTCTATATAAAGTCCCACAGTTGACAGTGCATGTCAGAGCAAAAACCAAGCCATGAGGTTGAAGGAATTGTCAGTTGAGCGCCAAGACAGGATTATTTCGAGGCACAGATCTGGGGAAGGGTACAAAAACATTTAGGCAGCATTGAAGATCCCCAAGAACACAGTGGCCTCCATCATTCTTAAATGGAAGAAGTTTGGAACCACCAAGACTCTTCCTAGAGTTGGCCGCCCGGCAAACTGGGGACAAGGACCGTGGTCAGGGAGGTGACCAAGAACCTGATGGTCATTCTGACCAAGGTCTAGAGTTCCTCTGTGGAGATGAGGGAACCTTCCAGAAGGACAACCATCTCTGCAGCACTCCACCAATCAGGCCTTTATGGTGGAGTAGCCAGATGGAAGTCACTCCTCAATAAAATACACATGACAGCCCACTTGGAGTTTGTCAAAAGACACCTAAAGACCATGAGAAACACGATTCTCTGGTCTGATGAAACCAATATGTTGTTTGTGTCGCTTTGCTTCATCTTGGCCAGGTCGCAGTTGTAAATGAGAACTTGTTCTCAACTAGCTTACCTGGTTAAATAAAATAAAAAATTAAGATTGAACTCTTTGGCCTGAATGCCAAGATTCACATCTGGGGGAAACCTGACACTATCCATATTGTGAAGCTTGGTGGTGGCAGCATCATGCTGTGGGGATGTTTTTCAGTGGCAGGGACTGGGAGACTAGTTAGGATCGAGGGAAAGAGGAACGGAGCAAAGTACAGAGAGATCCTTGATGAAACCTGCTTCAGACCTCAGACTGGGGCGAATGTTCCCCTTCCAACAGAACAACGAACCTAAGCAGAGACCTGAAAATAGCTGTGCAGCGACGCTCCCCATCCAACCTGACAGCGCTTGAGAGGATCTGCAGAGAAGAATGGGAGAAACTCCCCAAATACAGGTGTACCAAGCTTGTACCATCATACCCAAGAAGACTTGAGGCTGTAATCGCTGCCAAAGGTACTTCAACAAAGTACTGAGTAAAGGGTCTGAATACTTATGTAAATATAATATTTCTGTTTTTAATCTTTTTAAATATAAATTAGCAAACATCTCTAAACCAGTTTTTGCTTTGCCATTATGGGGTATTGTGTGTGTGTGTGTGTGTGTGTGTGTAGATTTGGGCTCCTGAGTGGCGCAGCGGTTCGAATCCAGGCTGAATCCCATCCGGCCGTGATTGGGAGTCCCATAGGGCGACGCACAATTGGCCCAGCGTCGTCCGGAGTAGGCCGTCATTGTAAATAAGAATTTGTTCTTAACTGACTTGCCTCGTTAAATAAAATAAATGAGGGGGGGAGGGAAACAATTTCATACATTTTAGAATAAGGCTATAACGTAACAAAATGTGGAGGAAGTCAAGGGGTCTGAATACTTTCCGAAGGCACTGATTTGTTCTTCATCTTGATTCAGTCATTGTCATGGCATGCTTTACTAGCTATTACCGAGAGAACGGACTATCCAACCATGTACCTACCGGCTCTCTAGAAAGTTTGGTAAACAATACTTTCCTGTGGCTATTTTGCCTAAAATTTCAAGCAGCAGAAGGATAACTGGTAGTTTTTTAAAATATATATTAGTATTCAACATTCTGGCTTGTAAAGAACATTTTACGTGATTTTTGCCGGCATTAGTTTCAGGCTTTATATACCAATTAGTGTATTACAGCCTGATATAATCAGAATAGCTAGCTGCATGCAACTGACTGCCTCATAACGTATGCTATTTTTTATTTTGCAGCTGAATGCAGATGTTGTGCCCAAAACAGCAGGTAGGGGGAGAACAACTACTATTCCAGATTCAATAGTGTTTAATCAAATCAAACTTTATTGGTCACGTACACCATTTATCGCAGGTGCGGTGAAATGCTTATTAGGTGGTGGGCCTTAGTAGGCCATCTGTTTTTACTTTTAGAGACGATCGATCTCTGTCGAGGGAGGAGCTGTTTTTTACATATTGTCAAAAAAGAATTCTGAACACATTTCCATTTGTTGCCAATGTCAATTATATATATTTTTTTAATAAATACTTTTATGTTCTCTAGCTGGACAGGCAAACTGTCTCCCAAGTGGCACAGCGGTCTAAGGCACTACATTTCAGTGCAAGAGGTGTCACTACAGTCCCTGGTTCGAAACCAGGTTGTATCACAACCGGCCATGATTGGGAGTCCCATATGGCGGCGCACAATTGGACCAGCGTCGACCGGGGTAGGCAGTAGCATTGTGCTGTGTGACACAACTGCACATTTTAGTGGCCTTTTGTCCCCAGCACAAGGTGTACCTGTGTAATGATCATGCTTTTTAATCAACTTTTTTGATATGCCACACTTGTCAGGTGGATGGATTATCTTGGCGAAGGAGAAATGCTCCCTAACAGGGATGTACAACATTTGAGAGAAATAAGCTTTTTGTGTTTATGGAACATTTCTGGTATCTTTAGTTTCAGCTCATAAGTATTCAGACCTTTTACTCATTACTTTGTTGAAGCACCTTTGGTAGCGATTACAGCATCGAGTCTTCTTGGGTATGATGCTACGGGCTTGGAACACCTGTATTTGGGGAGTTTCTCCCATTTATTTTCTGCAGATCCCCTCAAGGGGGGGGGGGATGTATTACATTTTAGAATAAGGCTGTAACGTAACAAAATGTGGGAAAAGTCAAGGAGTCTGAATACTTTCCGAATGCACTGTGTGTGTATAATCATGCCAAATCCTGATTCAACCATTTGAATTCATTGACAGTGAGAGCTAATGAAACACAAATTGACAAATTTACAGTAGCTGGCTAGTCTAATCTGTCACATTGGCTAGCTGACAAATTGAAATTTACAGTAGCTAGTGTTGATAAAACATGTTTACTGGAGAACTGAGACGAAGTAGAGACTCTGGACAGGGTGGATGAGGTTTAATTAAATGCAATTTATTCAGAGGTAAAGATATCTGAAATAGCGTGCACGGACCCTTTCATCAAGCTCAAAATGGAACTCTCCGAAAGAAGCCCAGATAACAGAGTCCATATACATTTTATACAGTACAGAAAGTAGGTTGAGTCTGGAAGTTCTGGTCCTCTGGTTGGTTCTGATGAGTTGGGCGAGGTCTCCTTCAGGCCAGTATCACTGTCCCATTGGCTCTGAGTAGAGTTCTTTGTCTTCAGAAATGTTCAGCTAAAACAGGAGATTAGGTGTGTGCGTAGATGTTCCTATTTTGACATTTCTGTGTGTCTCTGTAAAATGTTCAGACTGAAGAGGAGTTTTTGTGTGTGCGTAGATGTTCCTGTCTTATCTGTGTTTATGAAAGGTTTACGTCAGCCCTCTGTCCTTGGGTATGTGTGTGTGTCTCAGTTTCTCGTGATATTCAGTGCCAGGCACCCCTTTTCTTATCAGTCTTTATGAAAAGGCCTGTGTCAGCCATCTGTCTCTGGGTGTGTGTGGGTCTCCGTATCTGCTATGAGTTTGTGAGAAACCCTGTTTGGAAAGAAGTTAGTTATAACAATGTATTAGCAAATATGCTTGTGTTATAGTAAATGATATTTATTACAAATCCCCCTCTTCACGTCTCCAAAGAGACGTGACATAAACTAGGTAAAAGTAAGAAAAGCACAAGTAAACAACCAGGGAAACGTTCTCAGAGAGAAAGTTTTATTCCCCCCCTCTTCACGTCTCACAAGAGACGTGACATAACTTTAAGCGAATCCAGGCACAAGAAGGGAAACTTTTTCCAGAAGAAAAAGTTTCATATTCCCTCTCTTCACGTCTCCTAAGAGACGTGACATAAACTAGGTAAAAGTAAGAAAAGCAAAAGTAAACAACCAGGGAAACTTTCTCAGAGAGAAAGTTTTATTCCCCCTCTTCACGTCTCACAAGAGACGTGACATAACCTTAGGACAAAAGCTACAAGTGGCAAAAAATAGAGTAAACTTTATCAGAAGATAAAGTTTTGATTCCCCCTCTTCACGTCTCCAAAGAGACGTGACATAAACTTAGGTAAAAGTAAGAAAAGCAAAAGTAAACAACCAGGGAAACTTTCTCAGAGAGAAAGTTTTAATTCCCCCTCTTCACGTCTCACCAGAGACGTGACAAAAGCTATGAATGGCGTTTAATTAGTCATCAGTCCAATAGCCTGGCTCAGCATCCTCCAGGGCAAGCATAGGAAACATCTGTCCCTTCTCTGCCTGGTTGGGATCAATAGCAGTAGTTATGATCCTAGTGGTCAGCGTTCGAATACATGGAATGCAGCAGCATCCACAAAGCACCAGTATCGCAGTGAAGACAGATATAGATACCAGTATGGAGGAAACAAGCATCTTATATTTCCCAAACGCATCCATCCAAGAGTTCCACATAGAGGTGTCAACCCCGGAGTGGTGCTTCATCTTCTCATTAAGTGTACGAAGACCCTCTAAGGCAACAGTAAGACTACCATCAGTTGCTGTGTTATTGGGAATGAAAGTACAACATTGCTCCCCGAACATGGCACAAACACCTCCGCGTTCAGCCAACAACATATCCACCGCGATTCTATTTTGGAATGCCATCAGGGATGTAGCTGCCAATTGTCCATGGACCGCCTCGAAGCCTTGTTGAGTCCAATTACCTAATTTTTTTACCAAAAAACGAGAAAATGTTAAACCCTCAGGTCCATCCCTCTATACAACCTGTACCAGGTGGGCTCGTCGCCACCCGGGAACTTCAAACCTTCACAACAGGGAGGACAAACATCACTTTTTATTCATTCGACAACCTCTACTACAGCAAACCAAGGGTCCTCCTCTGTCAGGCCCACTCTCCTGCGAAAGCTTGATTCCGTATCAGCCTCTCCAACTGGAGCATCAAGCAACGGCATCATACCAGAGGTCCTTGCCACATCTGTAACAGACTTCTTCAAACAAGGTATGATACAGGCAGCACAGCACATGAGCATAAGAAAAACAACAACTAGAGTCAGAAATCCAGTAACCATCATTGTAGTGCACTTACCAAACCAACCACCCAGCCAGGGGAACAGTCCACTCTCCTCCACACCTGCAAGACCCTTCATCTCCACTGATAACTTTGCCAAACCACTCAGAGCTTTTGAAATGCTCCCATCCGGACTAGTATTGTTTAGGGACAAACGTGCAACACTGTTCTCCAATCATTTTACATACACCTCCCTGGTTGGCCAGAATCATGTCCAGTTCTAGTCTATTTTGTCTACTGGTTTGAGAGGTAGCATCCAATCGTTCAGCCATCCCGTAAGTACTGTGTGGGTGTAGTTAACAAATCATTGTTGATTATAGTAGATATAATTGATTCAGGCATTCTGCTTAGCATCAACAATAGCTGGGCCAAAAATGGGCAATAAATGCCACAGGCCATCACTCCTGTTTGATGTCTGGTATTCGTGGGGGACCCCTATTGGGACCCCAACAGGTTGGTGTGCATGTTATCTGTACCCTCGGACCAAGGAGCGTCACGGTTCTGCCGTCTCCTGGGTTGGTACCGAGTCTCTGTGTCATGTGCAGCTCCCAGAAGTTGGTTAGCTGTAACCTCAATAATAGGCAATGGTGTTATCAGACTGGCCAAAGCACATGTGCAACGACAATATCCTTTCAAAATGGGGTCAACCGCCTGGCAGGTCCACACATCCACCATACATCAGCAACACCTCTAGTTAATAGTGGCATTAGTGATGCAGGTAGCAGTAGGGAGCCCTCCATAGTCTATACCCCTACCTGTACCAGTGTTACAGCTGTAATATCCCCCATATGCCTTAACCCCCCATGGTGTCTTCTGGGGAGGGACTTCTGGGAACACAAGACTCAGAGTTTTACACAGGGTTGAATTTGGCTTGAACTTTCCAATATGCACATCCAACCTTCCCCATTACTTAGGGCAAATGGGTGAGCAGCCAGAATAGGTCTGGCATGTCCACATACGACACAGTCCTTTCTATTAAGTGTTTTGTAGGCCAACCACATATTCTCCCTTTCCTCATATTCAGTTTCAGTCCCCAATTGGTCACTATCTGAGATGTCTTTTACATTTATTACCTGTCCCAGATTGGAGAGCTTAGGTGGTGGTGTGGGACTTGGTCTTGAAGTGGTGGAGGAGGCCGGCTGAATCCCTGGTCCGTTGGAACTGGTGGTGGTTCTGGCAGCACTGTGATGGTAACATCCCCATCGTATCCTAAACAGACAGCTCAGGACCACAAGCAGTCCTGTAAAACCCCATCCTCTCCCAGAGAACACATCATCAGCTAGAGATCAAGCAACACTTTCACTTCTATGAACGTACACAGTGAGGAAAGGTCGGGGTCAGGGAATTCTTCATTAAGGAGTTGACCCCTGAGCTTTATTAGCAACAGTTCTTCTCCTTAACTCTGTGATCATTCGGCAGTGTCAGTGTGTCTCACCCTCCAAGTGCGATATGCCCCCAGGTCGAGTGAATCACCTTCTCCTTTAATTCATCTGTAATGCATAAAATCTTGGACATACAGGTTTGGTTAACAAACAGTTTCTCATTTGTTCTATCTGATTATATATTTGACTTCTATGCCTATTTTTTAGCTAGAATTTTTTTAAATTTTAAATTAGTTTATTATTCAATAGGCCCCATCCTATCCTAGACCACAATGTACCCATCCCCCTCTTGATACCTGGCTCTAGCCAGGTAACAACCTTACCTATTCTAAATAATGACTTAGGTAAGAATAGTAAAATATTCTTATGTTCTACATTATCATGTAGGAGCGCCCCTTTCATTTTCCACATGTCCAATTCTCCCTGTTGTCTCCATTCAGTAACTGTTATCTACCCATTCTGTTATCCATGTCCTGGCGCCCCTTCCGAAACTCCCCTCTCTGCTCTCAAACCTTCAAGGTCTCAGCAGTGTAGGGAGGGCCTGTCTGTCTGCCCTTTCCCTTATCTGTCTGTAACAACTGTTTTGTTTCCAAATTTTAACTAAATGTCTCACTGTTTGGCTTCATCTAAACTCATGGATTTTTAGAAAAACATGTCTATGGTGGCAATTTCTAGAGTCCTTACATATTAATTTACCTCAAAACCAGTATACCAAATGACCACAAATGCATTATCTACATGACCATCCCCCGAAGCTGATCAGACTTCAAGAGACAGCCATGATGCAGGTCAAAGGTTACAACACCCCCTTACATTCGTGTTCCATACCATGTCTAGACCTATTAAAGAACCCCTTATCTTTAAAAATTAAACATTTCCTTGTCTAATTAAAACTCAGAAAATAAAACTCTGAATATTCCATATATGAGTGTGCCCCTTTAAGATACCTTGTCTCTGGGAACATGTAAATCCCCTTAACCCAAACGTTTACTACAAACAAAACATAATTACATAGTTATACCTGTCACAAGAATTTAAAACATGGCCAAGAGGATTAAGTCCTCACCACATTAAAGCTCAGGCTTGGACTTAGGTACCGAGCGGCGACCAGTTAAAAAATAGTTATTAACCTGACCCGGATTTGCCAATTCAGCACGAGCTCCCGAATGATCAAGCTCAGTTTAATTCCGATGCTACCTAGAAGGGTGTCCGAGGCGTGTACGAGGTTGCCAACAACTTACATCTTCAACTTACACTAACTTCTAGTCCCGGACACTGATACAAACTTGAACAGACACTTCAATCTTATGGATACTCCTAGTTCTAGCAACTAGCCCCATTTCTAAGATGTGTCATTACTTCTCACTTATCTTACGGATACTCCTAGTTGCAACTAGCCCCGTTTCTAAGATATATCAGAATAAATGGCAGATATCTTTACACAAGTGCCTTCACATGTAAATACTTTATACCCTGCCATTGGACCTTGTGATTTGTTGTACATCAAGAGCGGGCATATGACCTCCCTCTCTTGGTGTACCACACATCTATCTTAGCCTTCAAAGTCTGATTGGCCCTCCCACGAGGTCTTGAGATTGGGGCCTGTACATTTATATTGTTCCTTTCCCCCTGCCCTGTCCTGTATTTTTTGTTCTAGGTATTCATTGAACTCTAGTTTTGGGCCATTAGCGGCTGCCATGGTAAATTTCAGGATCAGGTTTGACTATCTTAGTGCACTTAGCCCGTCACTGGCCGAGGCCAGCAATGTATTCTCGGTGCTGACACCGACTTATCTCTGGTGCCCCACACTCGTACACAAAGAATTATTTACAGCAGTTATTACTGTTAAACAGATTTTGTTAATCGAGTTGTTATATATTTTCCCAGAAGGTATCAGAATCGCCCTTCTGGAACAATATATCTACGAACTCAAGCGCTGCTAAAATAATTATCAATTCAATTATAGGAATTATTTTGCAAAAGTTATCAGCGTTTTTCAGTTTTTCGAGTTGCCATATATTTTCCCAGAAGGTATCAGAATCGCCCTTCGGGAACAATATATCTACGAACTCAAGCGCTGCTAAAATAATTATCAATTCAATTTTAGGAATTATGGAAATACCAACATCACAATAGAGGACAAATACAAGTCAGTTTTCAGCTCGGCGGCTGCACCACGGGCCAAAAGAAAACTCAGCTGTCCTCCCAAAAGTTATCAACTAGTGAGTCTCGTGAAAAGGCCAATCTTACACAACATTTCAAATTAACATTTCCACATTTAGTTTTAACACATTGATCGCAGGTTAAGTTCTTCACAGTGCATTTAGTTAAGTGCCACGTCAACCATTTGCCCGACTATCTGAACTTGTATTTTTGTTTTATTTTGTTGATTCCCCCTAGGTAACTTCCAAGTGTTTTAACCAATCAAATGTTGTTAAGTCTGGGGAACCTTTTCTAGACTTGGATTCTCACGGAATTCTCACTCAACCCGACTGTCTGAATCTTTTTATCAAGTCAGTTACAATTATCTTCTACCCGACTATGTGGATTTATCACAACACCCATTTACTTAGATTCTCACGGCTTCTACCCGACTATATGAATCTGAGTCTCACGGCTTCTACCCGACTATGTGACTCTCTATATCTCAGATATCTTTACATGTTTACTTTTACATTTACAATAGACATTTATCATAAATTTGACAGTAACCCATACTCAACCTCAGTACTTCTGATCTTTAATTTGGATTTTCCTAATATACAATATGCAGATTTTTGATTTAACAGGTTTCTGCTTACCTTTGTTTTGTAGGCCTTATAGATCAGTTTCCTGAGGTGAGCTAGATTCCCGGCTGCTCCTTCGACAGGTCACCCTTCCTTTCTGATCCGTCTCTCACTTGTCTCTTTTCTCTTATCAACTTTTTATGGACCGAATTCAGAGAAGAAAACCATCCCTCTGCTACCAATTTGTTGATAAAACATGTTTACTGGAGAACTGAGACGAAGTAGAGACTCTGGACAGGGTGGATGAGGTTTAATTAAATGCAATTTATTCAGAGGTAAAGATATCTGAAATAGCGTGCACGGACCCTTTCATCAAGCTCAAAATGGAACTCTCCGAAAGAAGCCCAGATAACAGAGTCCATATACATTTTATACAGTACAGAAAGTAGGTTGAGTCTGGAAGTTCTGGTCCTCTGGTTGGTTCTGATGAGTTGGGCGAGGTCTCCTTCAGGCCAGTATCACTGTCCCATTGGCTCTGAGTAGAGTTCTTTGTCTTCAGAAATGTTCAGCTAAAACAGGAGATTAGGTGTGTGCGTAGATGTTCCTATTTTGACATTTCTGTGTGTCTCTGTAAAATGTTCAGACTGAAGAGGAGTTTTTGTGTGTGCGTAGATGTTCCTGTCTTATCTGTGTTTATGAAAGGTTTACGTCAGCCCTCTGTCCTTGGGTATGTGTGTGTGTCTCAGTTTCTCGTGATATTCAGTGCCAGGCACCCCTTTTCTTATCAGTCTTTATGAAAAGGCCTGTGTCAGCCATCTGTCTCTGGGTGTGTGTGGGTCTCCGTATCTGCTATGAGTTTGTGAGAAACCCTGTTTGGAAAGAAGTTAGTTATAACAATGTATTAGCAAATATGCTTGTGTTATAGTAAATGATATTTATTACACTAGCTAGTCTAATCTGGCACATTGGCTAGTTGACAAATTGTCTAAATGCTCAACAGAGTTACCTCTTCATATGCTCAAGACAATTTGTAATGCCCGCTCCAAATTTCAAGTGCACTCAAACAGATATGCATCTTATTTCAGTCTGGGAGCTAGCTAGCTTTATCTGATCCTCTTCAGTCTGGGAGCTAGCTAGCTATATCTGATCCTCTTCAGTCTGGGAGCTAGCTAGCTGTATCTGATCCTCTTCAGTCTGGGAGCTAGCTAGCTGTATCTGATCCTCTTCAGTCTGGGTGCTAGCTAGCTGTATCTGATCCTCTTCAGTCTGGGAGCTAGCTAGCTGTATCTGATCCTCTTCAGTCTGGGAGCTAGCTAGCTGTATCTGATCCTCTTCAGTCTGGGAGCTAGCTAGCTATATCTGACCCTCTTCAGTCTGGGAGCTAGCTAGCTGTATCTGATCCTCTTCAGTCTGGGAGCTAGCTAGCTGTATCTGACCCTCTTCAGTCTGGGAGCTAGCTAGCTGTATCTGACCCTCTTCAGTCTGGGAGCTAGCTAGCTGTATCTGACCCTCTTCAGTCTGGGAGCTAGCTAGCTGTATCTGATCCTCTTCAGTCTGGGAGCTAGCTAGCTGTATCTGATCCTCTTCAGTCTGGGAGCTAGCTAGCTGTATCTGACCCTCTTCAGTCTGGGAGCTAGCTGTATCTGATCCTCTTCAGTCTGGGAGCTAGCTAGCTAGCTGTATCTGATCCTCTTCAGTCTGGGAGCTAGCTAGCTAGCTAGCTGTATCTGATCCTCTTCAGTCTGGGAGCTAGCTAGCTAGCTAGCTGTATCTGATCCTCTTCAGTCTGGGAGCTAGCTAGCTAGCTGTATCTGATCCTCTTCAGTCTGGGAGCTAGCTAGCTAGCTGTATCTGATCCTCTTCAGTCTGGGAGCTAGCTAGCTAGCTGTATCTGATCCTCTTCAGTCTGGGAGCTAGCTAGCTAGCTGTATCTGATCCTCTTCAGTCTGGGAGCTAGCTAGTTAGCTGTATCTGATCCTCTTCAGTCTGGGAGCTAGCTAGCTAGCTGTATCTGATCCTCTTCAGTCTGGGGGCTAGCTAGCTGTATCTGATCCTCTTCAGTCTGGGAGCTAGCTAGCTAGCTATATCTGATCCTCTTCAGTCTGGGAGCTAGCTAGCTAGCTGTATCTGATCCTCTTCAGTCTGGGAGCTAGCTAGCTAGCTAGCTATATCTGATCCTCTTCAGTCTGGGAGCTAGCTAGCTAGCTATATCTGATCCTCTTCAGTCTGGGAGCTAGCTAGCTATATCTGATCCTCTTCAGTCTGGGAGCTAGCTAACATAATCAGACAGCAGGTACACGTTTTCACAAGAGGCTGTGTTTACATCGTAGATAGAAGCAGGTCATTGGCTGCCTTCATCACGAGGGGGTATGTACAGGAGTTTTGATTGGTTCCAAGTTTAGTAATTCGGCAAATTTGCCTGAGCGGCTGAGTGTTGAAATATACTTTTAATGAGAAAATGTGCAAGAGTTGAAGTTGCTAACAAAAAAATTGAAGTGTCATAAGAATGTTAAAAAAAACTATAAAAAAAAAAACTTTTATATACAAAAAGAAATCTGCTCCTCCCTCGACCGGGATCGATCACCTTCAGTTTAATGCTTCACCGCCTATGTTTCTAGCTCCAACAGTGCAGTAATTTCTAACAAACAATACACTTATAATCCAAAGATAAACACAAGATATTAGGACCTATCTTACATTACATTTACATTTAAGTCATTTAGCAGACGCTCTTATCCAGAGCGACTTACAAATTGGTGCATTCACCTTATGATATCCAGTGGAACAACCACTTTACAATAGTGCATCTAACTCTTTTAAGGGGGGGGGGGGTTAGAAGGATTACTTTATCCTATCCTAGGTATTCCTTAAAGAGGTGGGGTTTCAGGTGTCTCCGGAAGGTGGTGATTGACTCCGCTGACCTGGCGTCGTGAGGGAGTTTGTTCCACCATTGGGGTGCCAGAGCAGCGAACAGTTTTGACTGGGCTGAGCGGGAACTGTACTTCCTCAGAGGTAGGGAGGCGAGCAGGCCAGAGGTGGATGAACGCAGTGCCCTTGTTTGGGTGTAGGGCCTGATCAGAGCCTGAAGGTACGGAGGTGCCGTTCCCCTCACAGCTCCGTAGGCAAGCACCATGGTCTTGTAGCGGATGCGAGCTTCAACTGGAAGCCAGTGGAGAGAGCGGAGGAGCGGGGTGACGTGAGAGAACTTGGGAAAGTTGAACACCAGACGGGCTGCGGCGTTCTGGATGAGTTGTAGGGGTTTAATGGCACAGGCAGGGAGCCCAGCCAACAGCGAGTTGCAGTAATCCAGACGGGAGATGACAAGTGCCTGGATTAGGACCTGCGCCGCTTCCTGCGTGAGGCAGGGTCGTACTCTGCGAATGTTGTAGAGCATGAACCTACAGGAACGGGTCACCGCCTTGATGTTAGTTGAGAACGACAGGGTGTTGTCCAGGATCACGCCAAGGTTCTTAGCACTCTGGGAGAAGGACACAATGGAGTTGTCAACCGTGATGGCGAGATCATGGAACGGGCAGTCCTTCCCCGGGAGGAAGAGCAGCTCCGTCTTGCCGAGGTTCAGCTTGAGGTGGTGATCCGTCATCCACACTGATATGTCTGCCAGACATGCAGAGATGCGATTCACCACCTGGTTATCAGAGGGGGGAAAGGAGAAGATTAATTGTGTGTCGTCTGCATAGCAATGATAGGAGAGACCATGTGAGGATATGACAGAGCCAAGTGACTTGGTGTATAGCGAGAATAGGAGAGGGCCTAGAACAGAGCCCTGGGGGACACCAGTGGTGAGAGCACGTGGTGCGGAGACAGATTCTCGCCACGCCACCTGGTAGGAGCGACCTGTCAGGTAGGACGCAATCCAAGCGTGGGCCGCGCCGGAGATGCCCAGCTCGGAGAGGGTGGAGAGGAGGATCTGATGGTTCACAGTATCAAAGGCAGCCGATAGGTCTAGAAGGATGAGAGCAGAGGAGAGAGAGTTAGCTTTAGCAGTGCGGAGCGCCTCCGTGACACAGAGAAGAGCAGTCTCAGTTGAATGACTAGTCTTGAAACCTGACTGATTTGGATCAAGAAGGTCATTCTGAGAGAGATAGCAGGAGAGCTGGCCAAGGACGGCACGTTCAAGAGTTTTGGAGAGAAAAGAAAGAAGGGATACTGGTCTGTAGTTGTTGACATCGGAGGGATCGAGTGTAGGTTTTTTCAGAAGGGGTGCAACTCTCGCTCTCTTGAAGACGGAAGGGACGTAGCCAGCGGTCAAGGATGAGTTGATGAGCGAGGTGAGGTAAGGGAGAAGGTCTCCGGAAATGGTCTGGAGAAGAGAGGAGGGGATAGGGTCAAGCGGGCAGGTTGTTGGGCGGCCGGCCGTCACAAGACGCGAGATTTCATCTGGAGAGAGAGGGGAGAAAGAGGTCAAAGCACAGGGTAGGGCAGTGTGAGCAGAACCAGCGGTGTCGTTTGACTTAGCAAACGAGGATCGGATGTCGTCGACCTTCTTTTCAAAATGGTTGACGAAGTCATCAGCAGAGAGGGAGGAGGGGGAGGAGGATTCAGGAGGGAGGAGAAGGTGGCAAAGAGCTTCCTAGGGTTAGAGGCAGATGCTTGGAATTTAGAGTGGTAGAAATTGGCTTTAGCAGCAGAGACAGAAGAGGAGAATGTAGAGAGGAGGGAGTGAAAGGATGCCAGGTCCGCAGGGAGGCGAGTTTTCCTCCATTTCCGCTCGGCTGCCCGGAGCCCTGTTCTGTGAGCTCGCAATGAGTCGTCGAGCCACGGAGCAGGAGGGGAGGACCGAGCCGGCCTGGAGGATAGGGGACATAGAGAGTCAAAGGATGCAGAAAGGGAGGAGAGGAGGGTTGAGGAGGCAGAATCAGGAGATAGGTTGGAGAAGGTTTGAGCAGAGGGAAGAGATGATAGGATGGAAGAGGAGAGAGTAGCGGGGGAGAGAGCGAAGGTTGGGACGGCGCGATACCATCCGAGTAAGGGCAGTGTGGGAAGTGTTGGATGAGAGCGAGAGGGAAAAGGATACAAGGTAGTGGTCGGAGACTTGGAGGGGAGTTGCAATGAGGTTAGTGGAAGAACAGCATCTAGTAAAGATGAGGTCAAGCGTATTGCCTGCCTTGTGAGTAGGGGGGGAAGGTGAGAGGGTGAGGTCAAAAGAGGAGAGGAGTGGAAAGAAGGAGGCAGAGAGGAATGAGTCAAAGGTAGACGTGGGGAGGTTAAAGTCACCCAGAACTGTGAGAGGTGAGCCATCCTCAGGAAAGGAACTTATCAGGGCGTCAAGCTCATTGATGAACTCTCCAAGGGAACCTGGAGGGCGATAAATGATAAGGATGTTAAGCTTGAAAGGGCTGGTAACTGTGACAGCATGGAATTCAAAGGAGGCGATAGACAGATGGGTCAGGGGAGAAAGAGAGAATGTCCACTTGGGAGAGATGAGGATCCCAGTGCCACCACCCCGCTGACCAGAAGCTCTCGGGGTGTGCGAGAACACGTGGGCAGACGAGGAGAGAGCAAGCAGTAGGAGTAGCAGTGTTATCAGTGGTAATCCATGTTTCCGTCAGTGCCAAGAAGTCGAGGGACTGGAGGGAAGCATAGGCTGAGATGAACTCTGCCTTGTTGGCCGCAGATCGGCAGTTCCAGAGGCTGCCTGAGACCTGGAACTCCACGTGGGTCGTGCGCGCTGGGACCACCAGGTTAGAGTAGCAGCGGCCACGCGGTGTGAAGCGTTTGTATGGTCTGTGCAGAGAGGAGAGAACAGGGATAGACAGACACATAGTTGACAGGCTACAGAAGAGGCTACGCTAATGCAAAGGAGATTGGAATGACAAGTGGACTACACGTCTCGAATGTTCAGAAAGTTAAGCTTACGTTGCAAAAAATCTTATTGACTAAAATGATATAGTACTGCTGGCTGGTGAAATAGGCTAGCTAGCAGTGGCTGCGTTGTTGACTTTGTTTGAAAGTGTAGCTGGCTAGGTAACCTCAACTGGCTAGGTAACCTCGACAATTACTCTAGACTACACAATTATCTTGGATACAAAGACGGCTATGTAGCCAGCTAAGATCAAACAAATCAAACTGTTGTACTGTAATGAAATGAAATGTAATACTACCTGTAATACTACCTGTGGAGCAAAGCGGAATGCAACTACTCGCTCCAAACCAAACCGGAAGTGCGTATCGTAGAGGGAGAGGCAATAGAAGTGTTGTTTCTTGTATTATTGTCTTTTGTGTCTTTAGAGGACTGCTTCACCTTAATGTCCCCTTTCCCTTTTCTTCTGTCCTTATTTTGTCCCACTTTGTCCCTTCTTCTCTTCTGCCAACTAGACACTCCTTGTTAGCTAGCTAGCTTCTTTCAGGAATGTCCCTAGCAACTGCCTAGCAACAGGTAAACAACTTAGCTAGCTAAGAAAACGGTATAATTTTATGAAAAATTGTTACTTTTTCAAAAGCCTTTCTTCTTTGTTTGCTGCTTGTTTGGTCTCCTATTCAGTTTGCAGTTTTCTTTTGATTTTTTTTCGATGTACTTTACTCTAAAAAAACATTTAAATTTCAATATTTGTAGGAGCTCATCTTTTCAGCTGCTGCTGCTTAATTTGGAACTCCGGAAAATCTTAATGAGCAATGTCAGAGTCCAGTGTGTGTGTTTGTGTAATTCATACTTTGAATAAAACGTATTGTATTCGTACATCCTGTTGTTCATGTTGGTATGCTATTAGCCAGGGCTCTCCAACCCTGTTCCCGGGGGGGCTACCTCCTGTAGGTTTTCACTCCCACCCTGTTCCCGGAGAGCTACCTCCTGTAGGTTTTAACTCCAACCCTGTTCCCGGAGAGCTACCTCCTGTAGGTTTTCACTCCCACCCTGTTCCCGGAGAGCTACCTCCTGTAGGTTTTAACTCCAACCCTGTTCCCGGAGAGCTACCTGCTGTAGGTTTTCACTCCCACCCTGTTCCCGGAGAGCTACCTCCTGTAGGTTTTAACTCCCACCCTGTTCCCGGAGAGCTACCTCCTGTAGGTTTTCACTCCCACCCTGTTCCCGGAGAGCTACCTCCTGTAGGTTTTAACTCCCACCCTGTTCCCGGAGAGCTACCTCCTGTATGTTTTCACTCTCACCCTGTTCCCGGAGAGGCACCTCCTGTAGGTTTTAACTCCAACCCTGTTCCCGGAGAGCTACCTCCTGTAGGTTTTCACTCCCACCCTGTTCCCGGAGAGCTACCTCCTGTAGGTTTTCACTCCAACCTAGCAACCTCTAGCGCACCTGATTTCTAATAATTAGCTGGTTGATAAGCCGAATTAGGTTAGTTACAACTGGGGTTAGAGCGAGAACCTCCAGGATGGTGTGTCTCCTGGAACAGGGTTGGAGAGAGAACCTCCAGGATGGTGTGTCTCCTGGAACAGGGTTGGAGAGAGAACCTCCAGGATGGTGTCTCCTGGAACAGGGTTAGAGAGAGAACCTCCAGGATGGTGTGTCTCCTGGAACGAGGTTGGAGAGAGAACCTCCAGGATGGTGTGTCTCCTGGAACGAGGTTGGAGAGAGAACCTCCAGGATGGTGTGTCTCCTGGAACAGGGTTGGAGAGAGAACCTCCAGGATGGTGTGTCTCCTGGAACAGGGTTGGAGAGAGAACCTCCAGGATGGTGTGTCTCCTGGAACAGGGTTGGAGAGAGAACCTCCAGGATGGTGTGTCTCCTGGAACAGGGTTGGAGAGAGAACCTCCAGGATGGTGTGTCTCCTGGAACAAGGTTGGAGAGAGAACCTCCGGGATGGTGTGTCTCCTGGAACAGGGTTGGAGAGAGAACCTCCGGGATGGTGTGTCTCCTGGAACAGGGTTGGAGAGAGAACCTCCGGGATGGTGTGTCTCCTGGAACAGGGTTGGAGAGAGAACCTCCGGGATGGTGTGTCTCCTGGAACAGGGTTGGAGAGAGAACCTCCGGGATGGTGTGTCTCCTGGAACAGGGTTGGAGAGAGAACCTCCGGGATGGTGTGTCTCCTGGAACAGGGTTGGAGAGAGAACCTCCGGGATGGTGTGTCTCCTGGAACAGGGTTGGAGAGAGAACCTCCGGGATGGTGTGTCTCCTGGAACAGGGTTGGAGAGAGAACCTCCGGGATGGTGTGTCTCCTGGAACAGGGTTGGAGAGAGAACCTCCGGGATGGTGTGTCTCCTGGAACAGGGTTGGAGAGAGAACCTCCGGGATGGTGTGTCTCCTGGAACAGGGTTGGAGAGAGAACCTCCGGGATGGTGTGTCTCCTGGAACAGGGTTGGAGAGAGAACCTCCGGGATGGTGTGTCTCCTGGAACAGGGTTGGAGAGAGAACCTCCGGGATGGTGTGTCTCCTGGAACAGGGTTGGAGAGAGAACCTCCGGGATGGTGTGTCTCCTGGAACAGGGTTGGAGAGAGAACCTCCGGGATGGTGTGTCTCCTGGAACAGGGTTGGAGAGAGAACCTCCGGGATGGTGTGTCTCCTGGAACAGGGTTGGAGAGAGAACCTCCGGGATGGTGTGTCTCCTGGAACAGGGTTGGAGAGAGAACCTCCGGGATGGTGTGTCTCCTGGAACAGGGTTGGAGAGAGAACCTCCGGGATGGTGTGTCTCCTGGAACAGGGTTGGAGAGAGAACCTCCGGGATGGTGTGTCTCCTGGAACAGGGTTGGAGAGAGAACCTCCGGGATGGTGTGTCTCCTGGAACAGGGTTGGAGAGAGAACCTCCGGGATGGTGTGTCTCCTGGAACAGGGTTGGAGAGAGAACCTCCGGGATGGTGTGTCTCCTGGAACAGGGTTGGAGAGAGAACCTCCGGGATGGTGTGTCTCCTGGAACAGGGTTGGAGAGAGAACCTCCGGGATGGTGTGTCTCCTGGAACAGGGTTGGAGAGAGAACCTCCGGGATGGTGTGTCTCCTGGAACAGGGTTGGAGAGAGAACCTCCGGGATGGTGTGTCTCCTGGAACAGGGTCGGAGAGAGAACCTCCGGGATGGTGTGTCTCCTGGAACAGGGTCGGAGAGAGAACCTCCGGGATGGTGTGTCTCCTGGAACAGGGTCGGAGAGAGAACCTCCGGGATGGTGTGTCTCCTGGAACAGGGTCGGAGAGAGAACCTCCGGGATGGTGTGTCTCCTGGAACAGGGCCGGAGAGAGAACCTCCGGGATGGTGTGTCTCCTGGAACAGGGTCGGAGAGAGAACCTCCGGGATGGTGTGTCTCCTGGAACAGGGTCGGAGAGAGAACCTCCGGGATGGTGTGTCTCCTGGAACAGGGTCGGAGAGAGAACCTCCGGGATGGTGTGTCTCCTGGAACAGGGTCGGAGAGAGAACCTCCGGGATGGTGTGTCTCCTGGAACAGGGTCGGAGAGAGAACCTCCGGGATGGTGTGTCTCCTGGAACAGGGTCGGAGAGAGAACCTCCGGGATGGTGTGTCTCCTGGAACAGGGTCGGAGAGAGAACCTCCGGGATGGTGTGTCTCCTGGAACAGGGTCGGAGAGAGAACCTCCGGGATGGTGTGTCTCCTGGAACAGGGTCGGAGAGAGAACCTCCGGGATGGTGTGTCTCCTGGAACAGGGTTGGTCTAAACCATTGTTTCTCCCTCTCAGAGAACTTCAGAGCACTGTGCACCGGAGAACATGGTTTTGGCTACAAGGGATCCATCTTCCACAGGATCATTCCTCAGTTCATGTGCCAGGTAGGTCAAGTAATGTTTTAGTTGTTTGAGAACCCCCTTTTTGTAATTATTGTTGTTGTAACTCATGGTATCTTTGCCCCCAAACACATGTAATCCTTTCTCTGACCCCTCTAAATGTATGTCTATTCTACTCTGTAGGGGGGAGACTTCACTAATCACAATGGAACCGGAGGGAAATCTATCTACGGACTCAAATTCAAAGACGAGAACTTCGATCTGAAGCACACAGGACCTGGTAAGTGATTCCCCCTTTCTGTTATGTCTGGGTTGACCTGATCAAGCCTGAGTGCCAGTCTGTTTGTGCTATTATGCCAATTCCCAATCACTCATTTATCATGTGAAAGAAATGGCTTGCCGATGACTGACAAGTGCACAAACAGATCTGGGACCATGCTAGATTTTAAATGTATTTCCAGAATACTGTAGCCTACCTTTGGGTTATTTTAATGAATCCCCATTCGTACCACTAGATGGCAGCATTGCACTGCGGATGTTTCAACGAGAGCTTTACTGCGTAACCAACTTAATGTGGTTGAGAACGATGACCTATTTCGGTTAACACAGCCATAAAGAATCAATTGACCAAATCTATCTTTTCTTAGCCGTTTCTGATTCTAAGTAATTAGGCCTTTTGATATTTCAGATCACTGACTTGCTATCAAGGATGTTGCCATAGGAACTGTAACCCGGCTTGTCTTGAGCAGTGAGGTGTGTGTTTGCAGTACCTCAGCTAACTTGCCAGACATCCACTTAGGGGTCTAGTTACAATGTAATGTGGTGTTTCTTTTTTTCCATTTAGGCATTTTGTCAATGGCCAACGCTGGGCCCAACACCAACGGATCTCAGTTCTTCATCTGCACCGACAAGACCGAGTGGTACGTACGGACCTGTCAAGACAGTGGTACGACAGAGAAACAGACTGCTGTGTTGATTAAGTGTCTGAGTAGGACTGCAGATACACATTGCATTCTGACAGTATTCAGACACCTTGACTTTTTCCACATTTTGTTACGTTACAGCCTTGTTCTAAAATATATAAAAAAATATCCAAACTTTCCAATCTACACACAATACACCATAATGACAAAGCATAAACAGCTTTTTTAGAAATTTTTGCAAATAATAAACAAATACCTTATTTACATAAGTATTCAGACCCTTTGCTACGATACTTTAAATTGAACTCAGTTGCATCATTGATCATCCTTGATGTTTCTACAACTTTATTTATATATATATATATATATATATATATATATATATATATATATATATATATATATATATATATATATATATATATATACAGTGGGGAGAACAAGTATTTGATACACTGCCGATTTTGCAGGTTTTCCTACTTACAAAGCATGTAGAGGTCTGTAATTTTTATCATAGGTACACTTCAACTGTAAGAGACGGAATCTAAAACAAAAATCCAGAAAATCACATTGTATGATTTTTAAGTAATTAATTTGCAATTTATTGCATGACATAAGTATTTGATCACCTACCAACCAGTAAGAATTCCGGCTCTCACAGACCTGTTAGTTTTTCTTTAAGAAGCCCTCCTGTTCTTCACTCATTACCTGTATTAACTGCACCTGTTTGAACTCGTTACCTGTATAAAAGACACCTGTCCACACACTCAATCAAACAGACTCCAACCTCTCCACAATGGCCAAGACCAGAGAGCTGTGTAAGGACATCAGGGATACAATTGTAGACCTGCACAAGGCTGGGATGGGCTACAGGACAATAGGCAAGCAGCTTGGTGAGAAGGCAACAACTGTTGGCGCAATTATTAGAAAATGGAAGAAGTTCAAGATGACGGTCAATCACCCTCGGTCTGGGGCTCCATGCAAGATCTCACCTCGTGGGGCATCAATGATCATGAGGAAGGTGAGGGATCAGCCCAGAACTACACGGCAGGACCTGGTCAATAACCTGAAGAGAGCTGGGACCACAGTCTCAAAGAAAACCATTAGTAACACACCATGCCGTCATGGATTAAAATCCTGCAGCGCACGCAAGATCCCCCTGCTCAAGCCAGCGCATGTCCAGGCCCGTCTGAAGTTTGCCAATGACCATCTGGATGATCCAGAGGAGGAATGGGAGAAGGTCATGTGGTCTGATGAGACAAAAATAGAGCTTTTTGGTCTAAACTCCACTCGCCGTGTTTGGAGGAAGAAGAAGGATGAGTACAACCCCAAGAACACCATCCCAACCGTGAAGCATGGAGGTGGAAACATCATTCTTTGGGGATGCTTTTCTGCAAAGGGGACAGGACGACTGCACCGTATTGAGGGGAGGATGGATGGGGCCATGTATCGCGAGATCTTGGCCAACAACCTCCTTCCCTCAGTAAGAGCATTGAAGATGGGTCGTGGCTGGTTCTTCCAGCATGACAACGACCCGAAACACACAGCCAGGGCAACTAAGGAGTGGCTCCGTAAGAAGCATCTCAAGGTCCTGGAGTGGCCTAGCCAGTCTCCAGACCTGAACCCAATAGAAAATCTTTGGAGGGAGCTGAAAGTCCGTATTGCCCAGCGACAGCCCCGAAACCTGAAGGATCTGGAGAAGGTCTGTATGGAGGAGTGGGCCAAAATCCCTGCTGCAGTGTGTGCAAACCTGGTCAAGAACTACAGGAAACGTATGATCTCTGTAATTGCACACAAAGGTTTCTGTACCAAATATTAAGTTCTGCTTTTCTGATGTATCAAATACTTATGTCATGCAATAAAATGCAAATTATTTACTTAAAAATCATACAATGTGATTTTCTGGATTTTTGTTTTAGATTCCGTCTCTCACAGTTGAAGTGTACCTATGATAAAAATTACAGACCTCTACATGCTTTGTAAGTAGGAAAACTTGCAAAATCGGCAGTGTATCAAATACTTGTTCTCCCCACTGTATATATATTATTTTTTTAAATTAATTTTATCCCATTTTCTCCCCAATTTTCGTGGTATCCAATCGCTAGTAATTACTATCTTGTCTCATCGCTACAACTCCCGTACGGGCTCGGGAGAGACGAAGGTCGAAAGCCATGCGTCCTCCGAAGCACAACCCAACCAAGCCGCACTGCTTCTTAACACAGCGCGCCTCCAACCCGGAAGCCAGCCGCACCAATGTGTCAGAGGAAACACCGTGCACCTGGCCCCCTTGGTTAGCGCGCACTGCGTCCGGCCCGCCACAGGAGTCGCTGGAGCGCGATGAGACAAGGATATCCCTACCGGCCAAACCCTCCCTAACCCGGACGACGCTATGCCAATTGTGCGTCGCCCCACGGACCTCCCGGTCGCGGCCGGCTGCGACAGAGCCTGGGCGCGAACCCAGCCCAGCCTGGGCGCGAACCCAGAGACTCTGGTGGCTCAGCTAGCACTGCGATGCAGTGCCCTAGACCACTGCGCCACCCGGGAGGCCCTGATGTTTCTACAACTTGATTGGAGTCCACCGGTGGTGAATTCAATTGATTGGACATGATTTGGAAAGGCGCACACCTGTCTATATAAGGTCCCACAGATGACAGTGCATGTCAGAGTAAAAACCAAGTCATGAGTTCGAAGGAATTATCCGTAGAGCTCCGAGACAGGATTGTGTCGATGCACAAATCTGGGTAACGGTACCAAAGCAATTCTGCAGCATTGAAGGTCCCCAAGAATACAGTGGCCTCCATCATTCTTAAATGGAAGAAGTTTGGAACCACCAAGACTCTTCCTAGAGCTGGCCGCCCGGCCAAACTGAGCAATCGGGGAAGAAGGGCCTTGGTCAAGGAGGTGACCAGGAACCCGATGGTCACTCTGACAGAGCTCTAGAGTTCCTCTGTGGAGATGGGAGAAACTTCTAGAAAGACAACCATCTCTGCAGCACTCCACCAATCAGGCCATTATGATATGGCCAGAAGGAAGCCTCTCCTCAGTAAAATGCACATGACAGCCCGCTTGGAGTTTTCCAATAGACACCTAAAGACTTTCAGACCATGAGAAACAAGATTCTCTGGTCTGATGAAACCAAGATTGAACTCTTTGGCCTGAATTCCAAGTGTCACTTCTTTAGGAAACATGGCACCATCCCTATGGTGAAGCATGGTGGTGTCAGCATCATGCTGTGGGGATGTTTTTCAGCGGCAAGGACTGGGAGACTAGTCAGGATCGAGGGAAAGATGGACAGTGAAAAGTACAGAGATCCTTGATGAAAATCTGCTCTAGAGCGCTCAGGACCTCAGACTGGGGCGAAGGTTCACCATCCAACAGGACAATGACCCTAAGCACAGCCTAGACAACGCAGTAGTGGCTTTGGGACAAGTCTCTGAATTACCTTGATTGGCCCAGCCAGAGCCTGGACTTGAACCCGATCTAACATCTCTGGAGAGACCTGAAAATAGCTGTGCAGCAACGCTTCCCATCCAACCTGACAGCGCTTGAGAGGATCTGCAGAGAAGAATGGGAGAAACTCCCCAAATACAGGTGTACCAAGCTTGTAGCGTCATACCCAAGAAGACTTGAGGCTGTAATCGCTGCCAAAGGTGCTTCAACAAAGTACTGAGTAAAAGGTCTGAATACTTATGTAAATGTATATTTCAGTTTTTATTTGTAATAAATTAGCAATTAAATTGAAACCTCTTTTAAGCATTATGGGATATTGTTTTTTAGATTGAGGGGCGGGGAGATTTAATACATTTGAGAATAACTGTAATGTAACAAAATGTGGAAAGTCAAGGAGTCTGAATAACTTCCGGAGGCACTGTAGGATCAGTTATGCCATTTTGATATCATAAAGAATAATATTGTGTGGCCAGAGAGGACCTGATCCTAGATCAGGACTACGCTGAGACGCTTCCTACATACAGTACGTCCCCAGACCATTATGATCGTCTTTCTCAGTCCGGGGGGAAAGTTAATAAACCTCTTCCTCTTCTCAGGCTGGATGGAAAACATGTTGTTTTTGGCATCGTGACCCAGGGACTGGATGTGATC
Organism: Salvelinus alpinus; assembly: GCF_045679555.1. Taxonomy (NCBI): domain Eukaryota; kingdom Metazoa; phylum Chordata; class Actinopteri; order Salmoniformes; family Salmonidae; genus Salvelinus; species Salvelinus alpinus. The sequence goes on from NC_092092.1 coordinate 14,085,049, forward strand.
AGGAAAGTGGAGATGTTCGGCTCTCGTTCGGGGCGAACCTCCAAGAGTATCACCATCGCAGACTGTGGAGAGCTTCAGTAGTCTGGGAGTCCCAAATTGTACCCTATTCCCTATATAGTGCACGACATTGTACCCTATTCCCTATATAGTGCACGACATTGTACCCTATTCCCTATATAGTGCACGACATTGGGAAATGGGACACGCCCATGAAACGGGCATGATGGTTTCTAATAGCCTGGTGGGATTTTTTTTTTTTTGTATTATTGTTGGACATAAAAGATTAACACGAGGAAATGTGTTCCAAGTGATTTTTAATTGTATAAATCTGTTCCCAGGTATTCCCACGCATACAATAGAGATGTGATTGTAAACGAATGTAAACAAGTTTTGGAACAATAAGCTGTAGAATCTTCCTCTTTTAAACACAGTGACAAGAGTGGGTTTTAGTTTTTTTCAGGATATTGTGTCAAACACCATTTTAGGGGGAAAGTTAGACTTATTCTGTGATTTGATCTTTTTTGATAAATGATTTCTACCACGCACCTACTGGCCCTGTGTTAAATCATCCAACGTTTCCAAGGAACAAGTAGTCTGTTGCGTACGCGTCAGTCAAAATGTTTTGCGATGGCGACCGGCAGTAACATCAGAGATTTAATGTTTTAATTTCCTCTTTATTGAGAAACAGCTTGGCTCTGAATGTGCTTTTCTATGTTGTATTTTCTCTCTGTCTTCCATTCCAACACGGATCTTGTTAAGTTAGGAAGAACCATTTTGGGCTGGGTTTGACTAGTACAAGTAGGATGAGAAGATTCAGATTTTCATGTGAATATTCTAAAATCTGTCCAATTTAAATTTTTTATGAAAATTATATTTTTCTTTGTTACATTTTATTTATTTAAATTTCTAACACAGATCTACAATCTGTCATTAACCTGGAGTCCATCCTACCTTTAGAGTATAGTACATGTAAGAGAGATTCATGACGGCAAACTTTCCAAATGTCAACAGAACAAAATACACTAGGTAATGGAGGGATCTTGGTGTCGAACATTCATCTTGTGAGAAATGGCGGTGGAAATGTCCAAATATATTGACCGTCATACGGAAGTAAAATTGGTGTGTGGTCCTCCCTCTGATCTAATGGACCAATAGGTTATAGATATCCTTTTAAAAGGTTACCAGAACTCTACCGATTGGTGCTGAACAGGAGATTAATATATTTCATTGATCCCTATGCTGAACCTCTATACATATATATATATATTCTAGTGAGTCTGTCAAGGAACATTTTGTATTAAAGGTACACCGTATTTAAAGGGATGGCTTTTAGATAAATGTACTAAAAACCCTATTAAATGAAAACGGCACGAGGAAAATCTGTTGGTCAGCAAGTGGGAGGATGTTTATAAAGCCCTTCTTACATCAGCTGATATCTCAAAGTGCTGTACAGAAACCCAGCCTAAAACCCCAAACAACAAGCAATGCAGATGTAAAAGCACGGTGGCTAGGAAAAACTCCCTAGAAAGGCAGGAACCTAGGAAGAAACCTAGAGAGGAAACAGGCTCTGAGGGGTGGCCAGGTGGAGATTATAACAGAATGTGGCCAAAATGTTCAATTGTGCATAGATGACCAGCAGGGTCAAATAATAATAATCACAGTGGTTGTCGAGGGTGCAACAGGTCAGCACATAGCCAATTATTCAGAGTTAGATAGTGAGTGACGAAATCGAAAACGGCAGATCCGGTACAAGGTTGCACGTCCGGTGAACAGATCAGGGTTCCATAGCCGCAGGCAGAACAGTTGAAACTGGAGCAGCAGCACGACCAGGTGGACTGGGGACAGCAAGGAGTCATCAGGCCAGGTAGTCCTGAGGCATGGTCCTAGGGCTCAGGTCCTCTTAGAGGAGAGAGAGAGAGAGTTGCAAAGCCTTATATGGACCTGTGTACAGTCAGTCTGAATACAAAACTTCTGAGAAATCATATCAAAGTTTATTTGTCACGTGCGCCGAGTAGAACAGGTGTAGACCTTACAGTGAAATGCTTACTTACAGACTCTAACCAATGGTGCGAGAAAAAAAAAATGTGTGTGAGTAGGTAAGTAAAGAAATAAAACAACACTAAAAATACATTTTAAAAAAGAGTAGTGAGGCTATATACAGGCACTGGTTAGTCAGGCTGATTGAGGTAGTATGTACATGTAGATATGGTTAAAGTGACTATGCATATATGATGAACAGAGACAGCAGAAGTGTAAAAAGAGGGGTTGGCGGGTGGTGGGACACAATGCAGATAGCCCGGTTAGCCAATGTGTGGGAGCACTGGTTGGTCGGGACAATTGAGGTAGTATGTACATGAATGTATAGGTAAAGTGACTATGCATATATGATAAACAGAGACAGCAGTGTAAAAGAGGGGGGGGGGGGGGACACAATGCAAATAGTCCAGGTAACCATTTGATTACGTGTTCAGGAGTCTTATGGCTTGGGGGTAAAAACTGTTGTGAAGCCTTTTTGTCCTAGACTTGGCACTCTGGTACCGCTTGCTTAAATCAAAGTGTAAATAAGGAATAGATTTCATAAGTTGTCCTACCATAGGAGTCCCCTCGAAGCCTTCCATTGACTATGTACATACCCAGCGTACAACAGAGATGCAGGAATTGTGACCCGTTTTTGTTGGTTATGTTGTCCTAGTTGTGCCTAGTGGGGCATATGGGGGAGGGAATTCTGTCACCTCCAGGTAGGTGTTTGTCCCCCTGTGTGCTGAGGATGTCAGGTTCTTGTCCGGTTCTGGCATTTAGGTCGCCACAAACTAGTACATGTCCCTGGGCCTGGAAATGATTGATTTCCCCCTCCAGGATGGAGATGCTGTCTTCATTAAGGTATGGGGATTCTAGTGGGGGGATATAGGTAGCACACAGGAGGACATTTTTCTCTGTTAAGATAATTTCCTTTTGAATTTCTAGCCAAATGTAAAATGTTCCTGTTTTGACTAATTTAATAGAGTGAGTTAGGTCTGCTCTATACCAAATTAACATACCCCCTGAGTCTCTTCCCTGTTTCACACCTGGTAGTTTGGTGGATGGGACTACCAGCTCTCTGTAACCTAGAGGGCAACCAGTGGGTCCGTCTCCTCTATACCACCCACCTGGTAGTGTGGTGGATGGGACTACCAGCTCTCTGTAACCTAGAGGGCAACCAGTGGGTCCGTCTCCTCTATACCACCCACCTGGTAGTGTGGTGGATGGGACTACCAGCTCTCTGTAACCTAGAGGGCAACCAGTGGGTCCGTCTCCTCTATACCACCCACCTGGTAGTGTGGTGGATGGGACTACCAGCTCTCTGTAACCTAGAGGGCAACCAGTGGGTCCGTCTCCTCTATACCACCCACCTGGTAGTTTGGTGGATGGGACTACCAGCTCTCTGTAACCTAGAGGGCAACCAGTGGGTCTGTCTCCTTTATACCAGGTTTCACACCTAGTAGTTTGGTGGATGGGACTACCAGCTCTCTGTAACCTAGAGGGCAACCAGTGGGTCCGTCTCCTCTATACCAGGTTTCTTGTAGGATGACAATGTCTGTATTTCCGATTTCTTTGATGAAGTCCAGGTTCCTTCTCTTTAGGCCAAAGGCAGATGACCTCAGGCCTTGGGTGTTCCATAAAGTGTCCAATGTTGTTGGTCGTGTGGTTTGACCTCAGGCCAGTAAGTGTGAGCAGAGCCTGCTGAGCATCTGGTACATGCCATTGGCTTGGGCTCGTGTAAGAGTGGGGGTTGGGCCTGCTCACAGCCTGGACATATTTGTGACTTTCATGTTGAGGCCCTCTTTGCGGGAGTGGGGGGCCATGGGGTGGGCAGGAGGGGCATAGGTCTGATCTGAGGGGGCCTAAATGGGGTGTGTGTCACGGCTCTTGTCAGAATGAGTGGACCAAAGCGCAGCGTGGTAAGTGTTCATGATAAATGTATTACTCAAAACACTCAAACAAAATAACAAAGAGGGAAAACCGAAACAGTCCTGTCATGTGCAAACGCTAAACAGAAAACAACTACCCACAAAACCCAAAGGAAAAAGGACAACTTATATATGATCCCCAATCAGAGACAACGATTGACAGCTGCCTCTGATTGGGAACCATACCAACATAGAAATAAAGAAACTAGAATGCCCACCCTAGTCACACCCTGGCCTAACCAAAATAGAGAATAAAAACCTCTCTATGGCCAGGGCGTGACAGTGTGGGCATGGTTGACTTGGGGTGTGGGCATGGTTGACTTGGGGTGTGGGCATGGTTGACTTGGGGTGTGGGCATGGTTGACTTGGCGTGTGGGCATGGTTGACTTGGGGTGTTGGCATGGTTGACTTGGGGTGTTGGCATGGTTGACTTGGGGTGTGGGCATGGTTGACTTGGGGTGTGGGCATGGTTGACTTGGTGTGGGCATGGTTGACTTGGGGTGTGGGCATGGTTGACTTGGCGTGTGAGCATGGTTGACTTGGTGTGGGCATGGTTGACTTGGGGTGTGGGCATGGTTGACTTGGCGTGTGAGCATGGTTGACTTGGGGTGTGGGCATGGTTGACTTGGGGTGTGGGCATGGTTGACTTGGGGTGTGGGCATGGTTGACTTGGGGTGTGGGCATGGTTGACTTGGGGTGTGGGCATGGTTGACTTGGGGTGTGGGCATGGTTGACTTGGGGTGTGGGCATGGTTGACTTGGGGTGTGGGCATGGTTGACTTGGGGTGTGGGCATGGTTGACTTGGCGTGTGGGCATGGTTGACTTGGGGTGTGGGCATGGTTGACTTGGCGTGTGGGCATGGTTGACTTGGGGTGTGGGCATGGTTGACTTGGGGTGTGGGCATGGTTGACTTGGGGTGTGGGCATGGTTGACTTGGGGTGTGGGCATGGTTGACTTGGCGTGTGGGCATGGTTGACTTGGGGTGTGGGCATGGTTGACTTGGGGTGTGGGCATGGTTGACTTGGCGTGTGGGCATGGTTGACTTGGCGTGTGGGCATGGTTGACTTGGCGTGTGGGCATGGTTGACTTGGCGTGTGGGCATGGTTGACTTGGGGTGTGGGCATGGTTGACTTGGCGTGTGGGCATGGTTGACTTGGCGTGTGGGCATGGTTGACTTGGGGTGTGGGCATGGTTGACTTGGGGTGTTGGCATGGTTGACTTGGCGTGTTGGCATGGTTGACTTGGCGTGTGGGCATGGTTGACTTGGCGTGTGGGCATGGTTGACTTGGGGTGTGGGCATGGTTGACTTGGGGTGTGGGCATGGTTGACTTGGGGTGTGGGCATGGTTGACTTGGGGTGTGGGCATGGTTGACTTGGGGTGTGGGCATGGTTGACTTGGGGTGTGGGCATGGTTGACTTGGGGTGTTGGCATGGTTGACTTGGGGTGTGGGCATGGTTGACTTGGGGTGTGGGCATGGTTGACTTGGGGTGTGGGCATGGTTGACTTGGCGTGTGGGCATGGTTGACTTGGGGTGTTGGCATCTCTCTCTGTAGAGATTGTTTTGTCAATAAACAGGACCTTCCTGTATCCCTAATAAAGAGGGATCATATTGCTAATTAGGGCTGGGAATCGCCAGGGACCTCACGATAAGATATTATCACGATGCTTAGGTGCCGATACGATATGTTATGCGATTCTCACAATTTTATATTGCGATTCGATACTGTGATTTTATTGTGATTGGATGTTCCAAACACATTGCTCACCATAATGTCTGCTGCAGAAGGACAAGAGAGAGCCACGAGAAAACAAGTTTTGATCAGCCATGGAAATATAGTGGCCCCAAAAAAAATGTACCTCCTTTTTTAAACAGAAGATGGAGAATAAGTAATGAATGAAAAATAATGGAATTTTAGTGCAGGAAAAGCAAACTAAGGCAAAAAAATAATATTGTGATATTGTCAAAACGATACGATATATACAATATCCCGGTCTGTAACTGAATCAATTTGTTCCCCATTACTATACGAGGTGAGGACACACACACACACACACACACACACAGAACCCAACCTACACACAGTGTTTTTATCCATGGGTTGGTCAGTAATACTTGCCTGATACCCTCCCTTTCGACTTTATGCCTAATACGTGCATTCACCTCAAAACCCCTGTGTGTGTAGGCCCTAGATGACATTTATACCCAACGCTGGTGGATCATCGGCTGCAGTGCTGTGACAGGAGAGAACCTACTGACAGGAGTAGACTGGCTACTGGACAACCCTGGGTGTAGGTGTGTGTCATTACAGCTGAACCTAGGGTATGGCAAAGTGACAGGGGTGGATGATGGGGAGAAGGGGTATCCCCTCCCAAAGATTTTATTATCAAATATAAGCCCATTTATTGCATTTCTATACCATTTAAGTTGCCTTTTAAATCGCGATCGGAATGATTTTAGTAGCCTATTTTAAATGGTTGGTGTTGAGCTAGGGTCGCGTCTCTGGCAACCCAACTGATAGAACCTGGCAACCCAACCGATAGAACCTGGCAACCCAACTGATAGAACCTGGCAACCCAACCGATAGAACGTGGCAACCCATCCGATAGAACCTGGCAACCCAACCGATAGAACGTGGCAACCCAACCGATAGAACGTGGCAACCCAACCGATAGAACCTGGCAACCCATCCGATAGAACGTGATCCTCCAGAAAGTGGAGAGCAACACTTATGCAGCTCCACCACACAATACATGTTTTTTAAAAGCCGCGTTCAACAGGATCACCAACACAGAGTGACGAGCTTCTATGGCAGACCAATCCGAACTCCTCTCTCGGCATTGTCCAGCCCACTCATTATCTCAGCCAATCATGGCTAGTGGGAAGGTTGCTACCTTTATCTGTGGCTAAACTAACAAGGCTCCTAATTTAACAATTTTATTCGTATTTACAGATGACGTACAAGTTAGTTATTAAAGCACATGAAAGTTCACATGTTCCAGAAGGCATTTCTGCCCCCCCAAAAATACACATCTTGACAAAAAAATATTTTTTACGTTCAAACGGCTCTCCTGTGAAGTCGTGCGACATACGCCTAGATTCCTGAATCGTGTCACATATGCTGTATCTTGCCATAACAGTGGAGGGGGTGTCAAACCAGGAAACAAGTCCCAGAAGTGCCAGAGGAGCACTTTCAACCGACATCTATTTCAACATAAAGGACAACTGTTGTCCATTGGGAGGTTTTAAGCTTGTCATTGGGAGGTTTTTGTTGTCTTATTAAGTCATAAATGATGGACAACTAACCTAAGCACTACATATCTTACGGCATAACGATGAGTTCTATTGTATTTTATTGGTCACAAAGCAATGCACAATATTAATGAGACAATTAGGAAACGGTTTTATGTTTTATCAATTTATTAAATTAATGACATTACTGTACTGATCAACAAAATATTTAACAAAACATGAACTACATTACTGTAATAATCAACAAACAAACATTAATACTCCTCCAAAACATAAACAAAAAACATTAATAACATTACTGTACTAATCAACTAAATATGTATTCAACTAAACATTAACAACATTTATTAAACAAAACATGAATTACATGACTGTCAACAACATATGACAACAAGATGGTAAATATAGTAACATCTATTTCCCACTAAGGGCTAAGATGTTTTGCTTACCTGTAATTGAAAAAAAAAATTATTAAAAAGACTACTAGGACACGAGGTAACACTTCTTTTGTTTCCTCAGCCTTCAGTAAGGGTGAAACGACTGTGTGTGACCTGGGCTGCAAACTCAGAATGTTCTCCTTGCACTTCTCACATTGTCCACTAGGGGAAAGTAGAACATGGGCTCTACCATTCCCACCTCTTGACTGGCTTCTAACGCCACTACTGGTAAGTTATGAGAAGAATATAACATAGTCTCTACACTATTTTGAATATTAAATAAAAAAGACCTACACCAAAATCAGATATAACATTGAAGTGAGGTCCTTTAGAATCAAAGCCATTGTCTCAGTCGTTGAGATACAGACCATGACACCCACCAATATGAATACCTGGGAGTTCAATCTTGGTGGAGGACAATAAAGTATATCATATAACATATCTCATCTCTTCCACTCATTCCATTCTATGGAGACAAAGGATGCCAGGAGAAAAGGTTAAGGTGAGTCCATGTGTTCAAGTACATCAAGTAAGACGCAAATAAACCCTTAAAGGGATAGTTCACCCAAATGTCGAAAATACATATTGGTTTCCTAATATCGGGATATTGACATGCATTGGTTTTGCGCCACAAATGCTAAAAAGTGGCAGTGGCCAGGTAAGCAAAACCAAAGCATGGATTGCTGTCTTAGCTTTGTCCATAGACTGCTTACAGGGTAAGGAAACCAATATGTAATTATATAATTTGGGTGAACTGTCCCTTTAACCCCTTCAATAAATAACATTGGTTCATCAAGCAAGACTCAAATGCACCTCTCCCCCTTCGTCACAGACGCACACAAGACAGCTGGGAATGGGACCCTTAACATGTCATTGAGGGACACGGTCTGGTATGTTCAGATCTAGAAGCTAATTACAGAGGCCCAAGGTTGAAGCTGGGCACAGGTGTGAAGTTGTAAGAGTCAAAAGGGCTCCAAGAGTTTACAGAAGAAAATACAGGGCATTAACCCCCTGCACACACAGGTCTCGAAGGAGGTCACTTTCATTCCAGCTATGTCAACCCCCACATTACAACCTTGTAGACAGCTTCACACTTTCACTGTCTCGAAGGAGGTCACTTTCTTTCCAGCTATGTCAACCCCCACATTACAACCTTGTAGACAGCTTCACACTTTCACTGTCTCGAAGGAGGTAACTTTCATTCCAGCTATGTCAACCCCCACATTACAACCTTGTAGACAGCTTCACACTTTCACTGTCTCGAAGGAGGTAACTTTCATTCCAGCTATGTCGACCCCCACATTACAATCATGTAGACAGCTTCACACTTTCACTAGTGTCTTCCCACAGCCGCCGTGTCTCAGACAAAGTTAGTACGTTTAACATGCACACTAATAATTCGATATTAATCTGATTATGGCCGTAGGGCCGATTTATGACACTAGTCACGTAAACACCTTACTCTGCTTAAATCGGTGCTCCAGCGGTGTATTTGATCTGAGCATGTGCAGCGAGTGAAGTGAATTAGGAAAAACTTTAATTATGCATCTTAGAAATAGTTTTCACAAACTAACTGTATACGTCCAAACTCAGAATAAAATAGGCTTCTCAAAAAAAAAAAAATTGACTTGTATTTTGATTTAGCATTTATCCGAGTGCCGTCATGGCTTCAGACGTGTCCATGTAAACAGTTTTAAGCATGTAAACGTTTTAAAACAAACTATTAATCTGACTTTCCACAATGATCGCATTATTGTGTCCATATAAATCATACTCAATTGAGACCCCTAGTTGTTTTCTTGTGAATAACAACCTTGCCTGGGACCTTGTGGCACACAGGTCAAAAACATTTGTTACTCACCTGATATTGTATTGGCCACCAGATAATGTAACAACTTAGGACATTATCCAGGAAACAGTTACATATCAGTTCAACCGTTTCATTAAATTAACTGGCTTTTTATGACATTATCCAGTGTTATTACATTATAAAATAATACGTTATTAAATTATTCAGTTATTGGATAATGTTGACGTTGGCCCAATTAAAATTATCTTAATGTCCAGATTAATGAATGTCCTGTCTGTCTGTTTGACTCCCAGCCTGTATTTCTGACTCCCTGCCTGTCTGTCTGTCTGACTCTCTGCCTGTCTGACTCCCTGTCTGCCTGTCTGACTCCCTGCCTGTCTGACTCCCTGTCTGTCTGTCTGACTCCCAGCCTGTCTGACTCCCTGTCTGTCTGTCTGACTCCCAGCCTGTCTGACTCCCTGTCTGTCTGTTTGACTCCCAGCCTGTCTGTCTGACTCCCAGCCTGTCTGTCTGTCTGACTCCCTGCCTGTCTGACTCCCTGTCTGTATGTCTGACTCCCTGTCTGTCTGTTTGACTCCCAGCCTGTCTTTCTGACTCCCTGCCTGTCTGTATGTCTGTCCCTGCCTGTCTGTCTGACTCCCTGTCCTGTCTGACTCCCTGTCTGTCTGTCTGACTCCCTGCCTGTCTGACTCCCTGTCTGTCTGTCTGACTCCCAGCCTGTCTGTCTGACTCCCAGCCTGTCTGTCTGACTCCCAGCATGTCTGTCTGTCTGACTCCCTGCCTGTCTGACTCCCTGTCTGTATGTCTGACTCCCTGTCTGTCTGTTTGACTTCCAGCCTGTCTTTCTGACTCCCTGCCTGTCTGACTCCCTGTCTGTATGTCTGACTCCCTGTCTGTCTGTTTGACTCCCAGCCTGTCTTTCTGACTCCCAGCCTGTCTGTCTGTCTGACTCCCTGTCTGTATGTCTGACTCCCTGTCTGTCTGTTTGACTCCCAGCCTGTCTTTCTGACTCCCTGCCTGTCTGTATGTCTGTCCCTGCCTGTCTGTCTGACTCCCTGTCTGTCTGTCTGACTCCCTGCCTGTCTGACTCCCTGTCTGTCTGTCTGACTCCCTGCCTGTCTGACTCCCTGTCTGTCTGTCTGACTCCCAGCCTGTCTGTCTGACTCCCAGCATGTCTGTCTGTCTGACTCCCAGCATGTCTGTCTGTCTGACTCCCTGCCTGTCTGACTCCCTGTCTGTATGTCTGACTCCCTGTCTGTCTGTTTGACTCCCAGCCTGTCTTTCTGACTCCCTGCCTGTCTGACTCCCTGTCTGTATGTCTGACTCCCTGTCTGTCTGACTCCCAGCCTGTCTTTCTGACTCCCAGCCTGTCTGTCTGTCTGACTCCCTGCCTGTCTGACTCCCTGTCTGTATGTTTGACTCCCAGCCTGTCTTTCTGACTCCCTGTCTGTCTGTTTGACTCCCAGCCTGTCTTTCTGACTCCCTGCCTGTCTGTCTGTCTGTCTGTCTCCCTGTCTGTCTGACTCCCTGCCTGTCTGACTCCCTGTCTGTCTGTCTGACTCCCAGCCTGTCTGTCTGACTCCCAGCCTGTCTGTCTGACTCCCTGCCTGTCTGACTCCCTGCCTGTCTGTCTGACTCCCAGCCTGTCTGTTTGACTCCCAGCCTGTCTGTCTGACTCCCAGCCTGTCTGTCTGACTCCCAGCATGTCTGTCTGTCTGACTCCCTGCCTGTCTGACTCCCTGTCTGTATGTCTGACTCCCTGTCTGTCTGTTTGACTCCCAGCCTGTCTTTCTGACTCCCTGCCTGTCTGACTCCCTGTCTGTATGTCTGACTCCCTGTCTGTCTGACTCCCAGCCTGTCTTTCTGACTCCCAGCCTGTCTGTCTGTCTGACTCTCTGCCTGTCTGACTCCCTGTCTGTATGTTTGACTCCCAGCCTGTCTTTCTGACTCCCTGTCTGTCTGTTTGACTCCCAGCCTGTCTTTCTGACTCCCTGCCTGTCTGTCTGTCTGTCTGTCTCCCTGTCTGTCTGACTCCCTGCCTGTCTGACTCCCTGTCTGTCTGTCTGACTCCCAGCCTGTCTGTCTGACTCCCAGCCTGTCTGTCTGACTCCCTGCCTGTCTGACTCCCTGCCTGTCTGTCTGACTCCCAGCCTGTCTGTTTGACTCCCAGCCTGTCTGTTTGACTCCCAGCCTGTCTTTCTGACTCCCAGCCTGTCTGTCTGTCTGTCTGTCCCTGCCTGTCCCTGCCTGTCTGTCTGTCTGACTCCCTGCCTGTCTGACTCCCTGCCTGTCTGACTCCCTGCCTGTCTGACTCCCTGCCTGTCTGTCTGACTCCCTGCCTGTCTGTCTCCCTGCTTGTCTGCCTGTCTGACTCCCTGCCTGTCTGTCTCCCTGCTTGTCTGCCTGTCTGACTCCCTGCCTGTCTGTCTGTCCCTGCCTGTCTGTCTGTCTGACTCCCTCCTGTCTGACTCCCTGTCTGACTCCCTGTCTGTATGTCTGTCTGACTCCCAGCCTGTCTGTTTGACTCCCAGCCTGTCTTTCTGACTCCCTGCCTGTCTGTATGTCTGTCTGTCTGACTCCCTGTCTGCCTGTCTGACTCCCTGCCTGCCTGTCTGACTCCCTGCCTGTCTGACTCCCTGCCTGTCTGACTCCCTGCCTGTCTGACTCCCTGCCTGTCTGACGCCCAGCCTGTCTGTTTGACTCCCAGCCTGTCTGTCTGTCTGTCTGTCTGTCTGTCTGTCTGACTCCCTGTCTGTCTGTCTGTCTGACTCCCTGCCTGTCTGACTCCCTGCCTGTCTGTCTGACTCCCTGTCTGTCTGTCTGACTCCCTGCCTGTCTCCTTGCCTGTCTGTCTGACTCCCTGTCTGTCTGTCTGACTCCCTGCCTGTCTCCTTGCCTGTCTGCCTGTCTCCTGCTTTTCTCACACTCTTTACCCTTTGTACTGTGTGAAACTACACAATGTCTTGCGGGAACCTGCACAATGTTATTACAATACATTATCTCTATACATTATGTTGATATATTGTTCATCTCAGACACCATCCAGAAAATCATTCTGGACTGCACTCATTTGGGAAGGCGTGTTTTTGGAGAGAGATGGACCAAACTCATTTACATGCATCCTTTGGGGTTCTTATCCTTGCTGGTGTTTTCAGATCCAATGGGAATCCACAGAATCCCTGTGGGATGCAGAAACTGGCAGATAACTTTTCAGTGCAACAATGTCTCTGGAAAACTTCCACATTATTTCCAGGATTATTCGCTTCGATAATCGAGACACCGGACCAGCTCGGCGGCAGAGAGACAAGCTAGCTGAAATCGGGTCAGTGTGGGACAAGTGGGTGGACTGCCTTCCCCTGTTTTACAACCCAGGGCCCAACGTTACTGTTGATGAGCAGCTTATGCCATTTAGGGGCCGCTGCCCCTTCAGGCAGTACATACCGTCTAAACCTGCAAAATATAGAATCAAGATCTGGGCTGCCTGTGATGTTGCTTCATCAAATGTGTGGAACTTGCAAGTGTATACGGGGAAGCCAGATGGAGGAGCCTCTGAGAAGAACCAAGGGATGCAGGTTGTCCTGGACGTGACACAGGATACAGGTTGTCCTGGATGTGACACAGGATACAGGTTGTCCTGGACGTGACACAGGATGCAGGTTGTCCTGGACGTGACACAGGATGCAGGTTGTCCTGGATGTGACACAGGATACAGGTTGTCCTGGACGTGACACAGGATACAGGTTGTCCTGGACGTGACACAGGATACAGGTTGTCCTGGATGTGACACAGGATACAGGTTGTCCTGGACGTGACACAGGATGCAGGTTGTCCTGGACGTGACACAGGATGCAGGTTGTCCTGGATGTGACACAGGATACAGGTTGTCCTGGATGTGACACAGGATACAGGTTGTCCTGGACGTGACACAGGATACAGGTTGTCCTGGACGTGACACAGGATACAGGTTGTCCTGGACGTGACACAGGATACAGGTTGTCCTGGACGTGACACAGGATACAGGTTGTCCTGGACGTGACACAGGATACAGGTTGTCCTGGACGTGACACAGGATACAGGTTGTCCTGGACGTGACACAGGATACAGGTTGTCCTGGACGTGACACAGGGACCCCGTGGCCACAACATCACATGCAATAACTTCTTTATTTCGCACAAGCTGGGACAGGAGCTCCTCAAGAGGAAGCTGACGAGGGTAGGAACAGTACGGAAAAACAATGGTCGGAACAGTACGGAAAAACAATGGTCGGAACAGTACGGAAAAACAAGCTCCCACCTCAGCTGTTGAATACACTGAACAGGCCTATCAATTCCTCTAAGTTTGTGTTCACCGCCGACACGTCCCTAGTGTCCTACGTGCCAAAGAAAGGCAACAATGTGGTACTCATGAGTACGCTGCTCAGGGATGGGAGAATCTGTGGCCAGGAACATCAAAAAACAGAAATAATAATTGATTACAATGCCACAAAAGGAGGGGTGGACAATTTAGACAAGCTGGTGACTGGCTACATCTGCAAAAGAAGAACCCTACGCTGGCCACTTGTGATATTCTCCAACATCTTGGACATCTCGGCGTACAACGCGTTTGTCATCTGGATGGCGTTGAACTCAGATTGGAACAGAGGGAAGCTCCAGAGGAGACGGCTCTTTCTCGAGGAGCTGGGCAAGGCATTGGTAAGACCTCAAATCCAGAGGAGGCAACATATCCCAAGGACCCCAGCTTCTGCAGCCATCGTGAGGAGGATTCAGGAGGAGGATGCTGGTGCCCCATCCACCCGACCCACAGAACCAAAAACTCCAATACAGGAAGTAAGTGTGAGTGTCGTTGTTGTGTGTGTCTGACTCTCCTACCTTGGACTGATGTAACTAAACTCAGCAAAAAAAGAAACATCCCTTTTTCAGGACCCCGTCTTTCAAAGATAATTCGTAAAAAATCCAAATAACTAAACAGATCTTCATTGTAAAGGGTTTAAACACTGTTTCCCATGCTTGTTCAATGAACCATAAACAATTAATGAACATGCACCTGTGGAACGGTCGTTAAGACACTAACAGCTTACAGACAGTAGGCAATTAAGGTCACAGTTATGAAAACTTAGGACACTAAAGAGGCCTTTCTACTGACTGTGAAAAACACCAAATAAAGATGCCCAGGGTCCCTGCTCATCGGCGTGAACATGCCTTAGGCAAGAGGACTGCAGATGTGGCCAGGGCAATAAATTGCAATGTCCGTACTGTGAGACGCCTAAGACAGCGCTACAGGGAGACAGGACAGACAGCTGATCGTCCTCACAGTGGCAGACCACGTGTAACAACACCTGCACAGGATCGGGACATCTGAACATCACACCTGTGGACAGGTACAGGATGGCAACAACAACTGCCCGAGTTACACCAGGAACGCACAATCCCTCCATCAGTGCTTAGACTGTCCGCAATAGGCTGAGAGAAGCTGGACTGAGGGCTTGTAGGCCTGTTGTAAGGCAGGTCCTCACCAGACATCACCAGCAACAACGTCACCTATGGGCTCAAACCCAACGTCGCTGGACCAGACAGGACTGGCAAAAAGTGTTATTCACTGACGAGTCGCGGTTTTGTCTCACCGGGGGTGATGGTCGGATTTGCGTTTATCGTTGAAGGAATGAGCGTTACACCGAGGCCTGTACTCTGGAGCGGGATCGATTTGGAGGTGGAGGGTCCGTCATGGTCTGCGGCGGTGTGTCACAGCATCATCGGACTGAGCTTGTTGTCATTGCAGGCAATCTCAACGCTGTGCGTTACAGGGAAGACATCCTCCTCCCTCATGTGGTACCCTTCCTGCAGGCTCATCCTGACATGACCCTCCAACATGACAATGCCACCAGCCATACTGCTCGTTCTGTGCGTGATTTCCTGCAAGACAGGAATGTCAGTGTTCTGCCATGGCCAGCGAAGAGCCTGGATCTCAATCCCATTGAGCACTTCTGGGACCTGTTGGATCGGAGGGTGAGGGCTAGGGCCATTCCCCCCAGAAATGTCCGGGAACTTGCAGGTGCCTTGGTGGAAGAGTGGGGTAACATCTCACAGCAAGAACTGGCAAATCTGGTGCAGTCCATGAGGAGGAGATGCACTGCAGTACTTAATGCAGCTGGTGGCCACACCAGATACTGACTGTTACTTTTGATTTTGTTCAGGGACACATTATTCCATTTCTGTTAGTCACATGTCTGTGGAACTTGTTCAGTTTGTCTCAGTTGTTGAATCTTGTTATGTTCATACAAATAATTATACATGTTAATGAGCTGAAAATAAACACAGTTGACAGTGAGAGGACGTTTCTTTTTTTTGCTGAGTTTATATATGTGAGTGAGTGAATGAGGTGTTAGTAAAATGCCTGAACTAAGTGTTTTCATCATTCTAGATTGCAGCCGGTAGCAACAAGAAAGAAGCGCTGCGATGTGTGTGGACCCAAGAAGGACAGGAAGACACAGTACACATCAAGTGCAAGAAATACATTTGCAACACACCCAGTAAAACCCTGCCCCTCATGTGGTGTATAGACCGGCCTTCATTTGTGTTCAATGGGGCTCATTTTTCATTTCCATAAAATACTGTACGTAAAAGTTGTCCTTCCAATTTGTTCAGTTCAAATAAAAATCAATTGTGATGAAAATCTTGTTTAATTTATATTTGTTCAAGATAAACATGATTTATTCCACCCTGTCTTGATTATAATAGATTTGTTTACAAAAATCAAATTTTATCAACAACAAAAAAAACTAATAGTGCTTTTATTGATGTGATCTAGCAGAGGTAAATGGCAAATATTAACCATGTATGCTGTCTATATTAACCATGTATACTGTCTATATTAACCATGTATACTGTCTATATTAACCATGTATACTGTCTATATTAACCATGTATACTGTCTATATTAACCATGTATGCTGTCTATATTAACCATGTATACTGTCTATATTAACCATGTATACTGTCTATATTAACCATGTATACTGTCTATATTAACCATGTATACTGTCTATATTAACCATGTATACTGTCTATATTAACCATGTATACTGTCTATATTAACCATGTATACTGTCTATATTAACCATGCTGTCTATATTAACCATGTATACTGTCTATATTAACCATGTATACTGTCTATATTAACCATGTATACTGTCTATATTAACCATGTATACTGTCTATATTAACCATGCTGTCTATATTAACCATGTATACTGTCTATATTAACCATCTATACTGTCTATATTAACCATGTATACTGTCTATATTAACCATGCTGTCTATATTAACCATGTATACTGTCTATATTAACCATGTATACTGTCTATATTAACCATGCTGTCTATATTAACCATGTATACTGTCTATATTAACCATGTATAGTGTCTATATTAACCATGTATAGTGTCTATATTAACCATGTATGCTGTCTATATTAACCATCTATACTGTCTATATTAACCATGTATGCTGTCTATATTAACCATGTATGCTGTCTATATTAACCATGTATGCTGTCTATATTAACCATGTATACTGTCTATATTAACCATGTATACTGTCTATATTAACCATGTATACTGTCTATATTAACCATGTATACTGTCTATATTAACCATGTATACTGTCTATATTAACCATGTATACTGTCTATATTAACCATGTATACTGTCTATATTAACCATGCTGTCTATATTAACCATGCTGTCTATATTAACCATGTATACTGTCTATATTAACCATGTATACTGTCTATATTAACCATGTATAGTGTCTATATTAACCATGTATACTGTCTATATTAACCATGTATACTGTCTATATTAACCATGTATACTGTCTATATTAACCATGTATGCTGTCTATATTAACCATGTATGCTGTCTATATTAACCATGTATACTGTCTATATTAACCGTGTATACTGTCTATATTAACCGTGTATACTGTCTATATTAACCATGTATACTGTCTATATTAACCATGTATGCTGTCTATATTAACCATGTATACTGTCTATATTAACCATGTATACTGTCTATATTAACCATGTATACTGTCTATATTAACCATGTATACTGTCTATATTAACCATGTATACTGTCTATATTAACCATGCTGTCTATATTAACCATGTATACTGTCTATATTAACCATGTATACTGTCTATATTAACCATGTATACTGTCTATATTAACCATGTATACTGTCTATATTAACCATGTATACTGTCTATATTAACCATGCTGTCTATATTAACCATGTATACTGTCTATATTAACCATGTATACTGTCTATATTAGCCATGCTATCTATATTAACCATGCTGTCTATATTAACCATGTATACTGTCTATATTAACCATGTATACTGTCTATATTAACCATGTATACTGTCTATATTAACCATGTATACTGTCTATATTAACCATGTATACTGTCTATATTAACCATGCTGTCTATATTAACCATGTATACTGTCTATATTAACCATGTATACTGTCTATATTAGCCATGCTATCTATATTAACCATGCTGTCTATATTAACCATGTATACTGTCTATATTAACCATGTATACTGTCTATATTAACCATGCTGTCTATATTAACCATGTATACTGTCTATATTAACCATGTATACTGTCTATATTAACCGTGTATACTGTCTATATTAACCATGTATACTGTCTATATTAACCATGCTGTCTATATTAACCATGTATACTGTCTATATTAACCATCTATACTGTCTATATTAACCATGTATACTGTCTATATTAACCATGCTGTCTATATTAACCATGTATACTGTCTATATTAACCATGTATACTGTCTATATTAACCATGCTGTCTATATTAACCATGTATACTGTCTATATTAACCATGTATAGTGTCTATATTAACCATGTATAGTGTCTATATTAACCATGTATGCTGTCTATATTAACCATCTATACTGTCTATATTAACCATGTATGCTGTCTATATTAACCATGTATGCTGTCTATATTAACCATGTATGCTGTCTATATTAACCATGTATACTGTCTATATTAACCATGTATACTGTCTATATTAACCATGTATACTGTCTATATTAACCATGTATACTGTCTATATTAACCATGCTGTCTATATTAACCATGCTGTCTATATTAACCATGCTGTCTATATTAACCATGTATAGTGTCTATATTAACCATGTATACTGTCTATATTAACCATGTATACTGTCTATATTAACCATGTATAGTGTCTATATTAACCATGTATACTGTCTATATTAACCATGTATACTGTCTATATTAACCATGTATACTGTCTATATTAACCATGTATGCTGTCTATATTAACCATGTATGCTGTCTATATTAACCATGTATACTGTCTATATTAACCATGTATACTGTCTATATTAACCGTGTATACTGTCTATATTAACCGTGTATACTGTCTATATTAACCGTGTATACTGTCTATATTAACCATGTATACTGTCTATATTAACCATGTATAGTGTCTATATTAACCATGTATAGTGTCTATATTAACCATGTATGCTGTCTATATTAACCATGTATGCTGTCTATATTAACCATCTATACTGTCTATATTAACCATGTATGCTGTCTATATTAACCATGTATGCTGTCTATATTAACCATGTATGCTGTCTATATTAACCATGTATACTGTCTATATTAACCATGTATACTGTCTATATTAACCATGTATACTGTCTATATTAACCATGTATACTGTCTATATTAACCATGTATACTGTCTATATTAACCATGTATACTGTCTATATTAACCATGCTGTCTATATTAACCATGTATACTGTCTATATTAACCATGTATAGTGTCTATATTAACCATGTATAATGTCTATATTAACCATGTATACTGTCTATATTAACCATGTATACTGTCTATATTAACCATGTATACTGTCTATATTAACCATGTATGCTGTCTATATTAACCATGTATGCTGTCTATATTAACCATGTATGCTGTCTATATTAACCATGTATACTCTATATATTAACCATGTATACTGTCTATATTAACCATGTATACTGTCTATATTAACCATGTATACTGTCTATATTAACCATGTATACTGTCTATATTAACCATGTATACTGTCTATATTAACCATGTATACTGTCTATATTAACCATGTATACTGTCTATATTAACCATGTATACTGTCTATATTAACCATGTATACTGTCTATATTAACCATGTATACTGTCTATATTAACCATGTATACTGTCTATATTAACCATGCTGTCTATATTAACCATGTATACTGTCTATATTAACCATGTATACTGTCTATATTAACCATGTATACTGTCTATATTAACCATGCTGTCTATATTAACCATGTATACTGTCTATATTAACCATGTATACTGTCTATATTAACCATGCTGTCTATATTAACCATGTATGCTGTCTATATTAACCATGTATGCTGTCTATATTGCTTGTAATTGATATAAGTCAACATCTAAGTATTAAGTATTTTTATGTAAATTGTTACGGCTGTATTGTTTTAAAACCCCTATAATGTTGTGGGTCCATCAGACCCGTGAACATCGGGTGAATAACAAGCACATGAACACCACACAAGGGTTAAGGAAGGCGACAAGTGTTCTTTCACGTATGGCCTAGATGTATTTATGTGAGACCTTTGCGAACAGGCCACGACTATCACAATGTCAGATGGCGAGGCCCAGACAGTCAAACACATTGAAGTGCCTCAGTTGGAATCCAAGAACAATTTCACAGGTTTATCTTTGTCCTCAAGGATAAAGGGAAGGGACAAAGACACGTAAACAAGATGGGGCCTAGGGTTATACTTACAGTGGCTGTTACTCTGTGACAATGGATCGGACGGTGACCTTGTCTTGGTGAACAAAGGAGTGCAGTTGTCTTGAATAATCTGACATGTCCTCTTGTCAACATGAAACCATGTCATAGTGACAGTGCAAATTAGGAGGGTCCTTCTTGACTTGTGGTGGTAATGCTGTGCCTGGACTTTAGCACCATGTGGAAAAAACACTTTAAAATGTAAAAAGAATGACAATACTGTTATTTAATAAGAAAACATATATGTAAGTAATTTACACTTGGGGGCGGCAGGTAGCCTAGTTGTTAGAGCGATAGGCCAATTACCGAAAGGTTGCTGGATTGAATCCCGGAGCTGACAAGGTCTTCCCTGAACAAGGCAGTTAACCCACTGTTCCCTGGTAGGCTGTCAATTTAAATAAGAATTTGTTCTTAACTGACTTGCCTGGTTAAATAAATACAATTATACTGCAAAAACTGGGGGGTAACAAATTGGCTTATCCCGATGCTGATGTGTAGATATGTAGTGAATACGATTTGATTAGATACTTATTTAATTAATTAAACAAAAGCATTATATTTACGGAAAATATATCGAGAAAAAAGTCAACAATTCCTACAAAATAGTTTAAATAATTTGTGTCAAGTCATTGGTGTTACATTGTGTCAGTGGTGTTACAGCACAGGTTATTGGTGTTTTGGAAGGGGGCCACATTCTATGTTGCACAATACAACTTTATACATACTGTTCCTGATTTAAGATCAAATACATTTCCCGGTGGCTAAAATTCTAATAGTTCACATAATTTCAGTTTGTGACAAAAGCAATTATAGTGTTCAGAATCATTGTACCATCGAAACCACTGCGAAATATCTTTTCCATGACCAATAATATTGTATTTTTCAGTTGTTTTCAAGCTGGTGGACAAAACTGAAAGTAAAAGATGCAAAAACAAGACTTAAGAACGGGAAACACAGAAATAGCGGAGATAGAACAGATCTACCACGTCTTAGACTTGCTTTCAATGAGAACGACAGCTCTATAACAGATATTTCTATGTGAATTTGGTCTGGGTCGCCCCCCAAAAAGTTACGTACTGCAGCTTTAAGCTAGAGATATCGTTCCTTCCTGCGGCGGAAGGTGGCCGAGCAACAGGAAGACATCCCAAAAACCCGTCTTCTCACAAAAAGTGTTGTGCCCCTCCCAAAAAAGGGTTAAACGTGTCAAAGAACAAAAAAACTATTTCCTAAGCATTTTTATATATCTCCTAGAATTAACACAGACACTTCAAACCCGTATTCCTTATTACTTATGATTTGACTGTCTTTTTGCCATTTATGAATGTGCTATTCAATGCGTTTCTATGTGCTATAGTAGTAAAGGCAAAATTCAATATTTGATCAAATACATTCCTATCCTAGGAATACCTAGGATAGGATAAAGTAATCCTTCTAACCCCCCCCCCCCCCCCCTTAAAAGAGTTCCCCCCCTTAAAAGAGTTAGATGCACTATTGTAAAGTGGTTGTTCCACTGGATATCATAAGGTGAATGCACCAATTTGTAAGTCGCTCTGGATAAGAGCGTCTGCTAAATGACTTAAATGTAAATGTAAATGTTATTATTATACCTACAGGGGTCCTAAAATTCTAAATCAAATAGATAAATGATCCATGGTATGACCATTAGGAGTGCTTTATTTAAAAGCAGGATTACATGATACAAATGAACATGAGATTGTCATTCTGTCCTTGCTCAAACATTACATACCATACATGCACCATACTTGGATGTACATGGTGTCAGACTGACCTTCGGAGGAGGGTGCTATTGTCATCGTGAAGCCATAAACAAAGGGTTACGCACCCTGGGGGATTTTGTCCCCTCCTCTGCCCTCATGAATAGCCTGCCTTAGACACACACTTCTGCTTCCAAATACAGATCTTTTAAAATAATCAGAGTAACTTTTGCATCGGCCCATCTCCATATAGGGCTGAGCAACAGCCTTTATAAAGAGGGTTGCAGGTCTGGAGAGAAACAGACCAGGGAGACACAAAGCACCGGACTGTCATCCTAAAGGTAAGCACATAGTCTGCTGAGGAAGACTCATGATTAAAGGACCTAACAACTATGATTCCCACAGCATCACAAGGCACCAATCAGCAAATAAATAACTGGTCAGGTGATTGATGTTGGTCTTTGTATTTGTCTATTTCGTTCTCAGCAGAGATCCTTTCTACCAAACCAAGAGGTGACCACTGACCAACAACAGGTAAGGAATGTGAACTTCCACACTAAGGTTGTAGAGTGTAGATACACTCTCTTGACTAAGGCTCAGGCCTACCTATATATATTTAAAGTCATGGCATGCATTTTCTTGGTTGTTGAAGTTGTTGTTGTGAAATAGTTTTTATAGTGGTTTACAGCAGTACATTTTGCCTTAACTGTATCTGCAATTAATTGAATTTGGGCCATCGAAAGTCTGACTGGAATGAAGGTGATTTAATGTGTAATTCATTATACAAGAGCACGTGTTGAGGATTGAAGACAGCAGTCTCTCTATCTTGAGATAAACTTGTTATCCAGGTCAGTCTCTCTATCTTGAGATAAACTTGTTATCCAGGTCAGTCTCTCTATCTTGAGATAAACTTGTTATTCAGGTCAGTCTCTCTATCTTGAGATAAACTTGTTATTCAGGTCAGTCTCTCTATCTTGAGATAAACTTGTTATTCAGGTCAGTCTCTCTATCTTGAGATAAACTTGTTATCCAGGTCAGTCTCTCTATCTTGAGATAAACTTGTTATTCAGGTCAGTCTCTCTATCTTGAGATAAACTTGTTATTCAGGTCAGTCTCTCTATCTTGAGATAAACTTGTTATTCAGGTCAGTCTCTCTATCTTGAGATAAACTTGTTATCCAGGTCAGTCTCTCTATCTTGAGATAAACTTGTTATTCAGGTCAGTCTCTCTATCTTGAGATAAACTTGTTATTCAGGTCAGTCTCTCTATCTTGAGATAAACTTGTTATCCAGGTCAGTCTCTCTATCTTGAGATAAACTTGTTATTCAGGTCAGTCTCTCTATCTTGAGATAAACTTGTTATTCAGGTCAGTCTCTCTATCTTGAGATAAACTTGTTATTCAGGTCAGTCTCTCTATCTTGAGATAAACTTGTTATTCAGGTCAGTCTCTCTATCTTGAGATAAACTTGTTATCCAGGTCAGTCTCTCTATCTTGAGATAAACTTGTTATTCAGGTCAGTCTCTCTATCTTGAGATAAACTTGTTATTCAGGTCAGTCTCTCTATCTTGAGATAAACTTGTTATTCAGGTCAGTCTCTCTATCTTGAGATAAACTTGTTATTCAGGTCAGTCTCTCTATCTTGAGATAAACTTGTTATTCAGGTCAGTCTCTCTATCTTGAGATAAACTTGTTATTCAGGTCAGTCTCTCTATCTTGAGATAAACTTGTTATTCAGGTCAGTCTCTCTATCTTGAGATAAACTTGTTATTCAGGTCAGTCTCTCTATCTTGAGATAAACTTGTTATTCAGGTCAGTCTCTCTATCTTGAGATAAACTTGTTATTCAGGTCAGTCTCTCTATCTTGAGATAAACTTGTTATTCAGGTCAGTCTCTCTATCTTGAGATAAACTTGTTATCCAGGTCAGTCTCTCTATCTTGAGATAAACTTGTTATCCAGGTCAGTCTCTCTATCTTGAGATAAACTTGTTATTCAGGTCAGTCTCTCTATCTTGAGATAAACTTGTTATTCAGGTCAGTCTCTCTAGCTTGAGATAAACTTGTTATTCAGGTCAGTCTCTCTATCTTGAGATAAACTTGTTATCCAGGTCAGTCTCTCTAGCTTGAGATAAACTTGTTATTCAGGTCAGTCTCTCTATCTTGAGATAAACTTGTTATTCAGGTCAGTCTCTCTAGCTTGAGATAAACTTGTTATTCAGGTCAGTCTCTCTATCTTGAGATAAACTTGTTATTCAGGTCAGTCTCTCTATCTTGAGATAAACTTGTTATTCAGGCCAGTCTCTCTATCTTGAGATAAACTTGTTATCCAGGTCAGTCTCTCTATCTTGAGATAAACTTGTTATCCAGGTCAGTCTCTCTATCTTGAGATAAACTTGTTATTCAGGTCAGTCTCTCTATCTTGAGATAAACTTGTTATTCAGGTCAGTCTCTCTATCTTGAGATAAACTTGTTATTCAGGTCAGTCTCTCTATCTTGAGATAAACTTGTTATTCAGGTCAGTCTCTCTATCTTGAGATAAACTTGTTATTCAGGTCAGTCTCTCTATCTTGAGATAAACTTGTTATTCAGGTCAGTCTCTCTATCTTGAGATAAACTTGTTATTCAGGTCAGTCTCTCTATCTTGAGATAAACTTGTTATTCAGGTCAGTCTCTCTATCTTGAGATAAACTTGTTATTCAGGTCAGTCTCTCTATCTTGAGATAAACTTGTTATTCAGGCCAGGTCAGTCTCTCTATCTTGAGATAAACTTGTATTTCAGCCAGGACACCAATTGAGAATCCTAGCCAAGAGTAACATTTTATTGAAGCCATACAAATATTATTATGACACGATCATTAAGCATTATAAGACTTGTCATAAGTGACTACGAACTGCTTATAATATGTAAGTATTGTTGCGAACAGCGGGGCAGGGAAGCGAACCCGGGTCGCTGGGGAGAAAGTCAAACACATCGCACTGACAGGGTTAACTCACTTAGGGGGGAATTGTAACATGGCTCACATTAGTGAGGATCGTTACACTTCCCGCTCCGAACAGGAAAGAAGCATCCCAGTGCCTCGACCACATCAGCCCCCTCACACGTCTGTCTGTGCGTTCCCATGGCACCCATCCCACTTCTAACACCAATTGTTGACCTACTTGGTGAGAATCGTAACGTGGCTCATATTAGCGAGAATCGCTACAGTATTCTATTACAAGAAGCTAGAGTTATTATCAGTCATTTAGAACCTATTATAAATTGCCACATAGAAAGACAACATATATGTTAAGTTATGAAACATTGTAAGGACTCATACATATAACAGTAATAACAATACATTATAACTGTACACCACAACCCATTAACACTAAATAAACCATGTCAGAATCTGTCAGCATCTCATTCAAAATGGAATTTGCTAATACAGTATTAACCATTGCCTAATGATTCTGAAGACTGAAGGTCCAATCCCTGTGATGTAAAAAAAAATTAACTCTCTTCTTTAGCATGTACCCTACAAAAACACGTATTCACTGTGAAACAAAACGAAAGGAACATAAAACTGCATATCAATTCAAAAAAGCACAGGATAAATACTATTTTAAAACTATCCTGGAAAGACAGTTTTCAATTTTGATTCAACAGACAATTTTCAGGTTTACTAACTAATGTTAATGTCAGAATGGGATCTTTTGAATGACACTGTGGATTGATGTAGATATTCTCTGTTCCTCCCTGTACAGATTTCAGGATGGGAGACATGCTTATGGAGGAGTTCGGGGCAGCAGCTCCCTTTCTGCGTAAACCAGACAAGGAGAGGATGGAATGCCAGACGAGACCCTTTGACATAAAGAGGGAGTGCTATGTACCTGACCCTGAGGTTGAGTACGTCAAGGGCACAATCACCACCAGAGACGGGGACAAAATCACAGTTAACACAGAGTTTGGGAAGGTGAATGTTTTAATAAAAAAGGTTTTTAACGTGAATAGACAACAGGAACAATATGTAGTCTATATAATGATTTGTGTTCTTTTTCCTTTACTGATATTAAATAGAATAGCGGTGTACTTTGAAAAATGAAATGAAACAAACTGTGGAAATGTAATTTGCTCTTCTTTCAGACTGTTGTCGTGAAGGAGATTGACTGCCACCCCCAGAACCCGCCAAAGTTTGATAAAATTGAGGACATGGCGATGTTCACCTTCCTGCACGAGCCCGCCGTGCTGTTTAACCTCAAAGAGCGCTACGCAGCCTGGATGATTTACGTAAGTAATGACCAGCCTGCTGATGTCTCCACTAGATCTAAACATGGATTCAAATGAATATAACTTAAATCTGCACCTCCCTCGTCTTCCACAGACCTACTCAGGGCTGTTCTGTGTCACTGTCAACCCCTACAAGTGGCTGCCAGTGTACGATCAGTCTGTTGTCAATGCTTACAGAGGCAAGAAGAGGACAGAAGCTCCTCCTCATGTATTCTCCGTCTCTGACAATGCCTACCAGTACATGCTCTCAGGTAAAATGCAACCGTTGTTTTCTAAGTACATTCAAAACATCAAACTATATTTGGAAAATTGCTATTTACTGATAATTCATTTTCTTTCAACAGACAGGGAAAACCAGTCTGTCCTCATCACGTAAGTACCTCAACCAAAAGTTATATCAATTTGAGGCTATTTCCAATTAGGAGAAATGTTCAATCATCAACATTTGTATTTCCATTCCCAGTGGAGAATCCGGTGCTGGAAAGACTGTGAACACCAAGCGAGTCATTCAGTACTTTGCCAGCATCGCTGCCGTCGCTGGAAAGAAAAGTGCAGCAGAAGAGAAAAAGGTCAACAGAATGTCCATCCTAAATGAAACACACTTCCTGGTTGTATGAGCATGTTGACAAAGATATTCACGACAGAAATGTAACACTGTATGCGATGTTGGTTTGTAGGGGACCTTGGAGGATCAAATCATCCAGGCCAATCCTGCCCTGGAGGCGTTTGGTAACGCAAAGACCATCAGGAATGACAACTCCTCCCGATTCGTACGTTTTTTCCCCCTCTTGTTTGAGAACACGTCTTTATTATCAAATCCTATCATCATATTATCTGGTGTATATACACCCATTCATTAATATGTTGGTAAAACCTTTACAGGGTAAATTCATCCGAATTCATTTTGGAGTCACTGGGAAACTTTCCTCTGCTGACATTGAGACTTGTAAGTAAAAGTTAAATTTGATCAGGTTTGGAAAAATCTCTTTGACAACAGATTCATAAAATACACATTCACTTTTTCATGCATATCAGATCTTCTGGAAAAGTCACGTGTCACTTTCCAGCTCAAGGCTGAGAGAGACTACCACATCTTCTACCAGATTCTGTCCCAAAAGAAACCAGAACTGCTGGGTGAGTAATACAACACTCAACGAGGTACTGAACACTATATCAGTGTCTCTCAACCTCAGGTCTGTGGACCAGCACCAGTCCTTGGAATGTTACTGATCGTTGTCAGTAAATTAGCTGCCACAAAAAAGATTGAGAAACACTGCATAATAAACAGTACCATAGACACATTCAACTGTGCTGTTCTTTTCAGAGATGCTCCTCATCACCAGCAATCCCTACGACTACGCCTTCATCTCCCAAGGAGAGATTAAAGTCACTTCCATTGATGATTCTGATGAGCTAATGGCTACTGATGTAAGTCAATTTTCATGACAATTTCCATTTATCTCTCCTTGTTCATCTGTCCAACTTTCTATCCAATGCAAAAAAAATGTTACTTTATTCTGCACTAGGATGCCTTTAATGTGCTGGGCTTCTCTCAAGAAGAGATTAATGGCATTTACAAGCTGACCGGGGCCATAATGCACTACGGCAACATGAAGTTTAAGAACAAGCAGAGGGAGGAGCAAGCAGAATCTGATGGCACTGAGGGTGAGGATATAAAACCTCTCGCTTTAATATATAGTAGACTTTGAAAAATCTGACGGTCAGAATTGCCTCCTCCTACGACCATTAAAACCTTTCCTTTCCAGATGTCGACAAAGTCGCATATCTGATGTGCCTGAACTCTGCGGACCTGGTCAAGGGGCTGTGTCACCCAAGGGTCAAAGTAGGAAATGAATGGGTCACCAAAGGTCAGAGTGTCGATCAGGTGAGTCTAAAAATAAATAGAAAAGTTGTAAATTTCCAGGAGCTAATAATTGTGAGTATAAAAACTTCTGTTTAGAGTTGCTAATATTTTTAATGAGTGATTCCCCCATTGAGCAGGATGTTTAATCCAGGACTAGGCCTAATCTGTGTCTGGGAAACTGTCCCCATGTGTTCATGTTGAACCTATGTTTTAGTAATTCATTTTCTCAATATTTTGCAGGTGTACTACTCTATTGGTGCACTGTCAAAGAAGATTTACGAGAACATGTTCCTGTGGATGGTGATAAGAATCAACCTGACTCTGGACACTAAGAACGCTCGGCAGCACTACATTGGTGTGCTGGACATTGCTGGCTTTGAGATCTTTGATGTGAGTGTTTGATGTATGCTACATTTCATAAAAATAACCAATTGAGGTGTCACTACAGACACGGGTTCGAACCCAGGCTGTGTCACAAACGTCCACGATCGGGAGTCCCATAGCGCGGCGCACAATTGGCCCAGTGTTCGTCCGGGTTACGGGAGGGTTCGTCCGGGTTATGGGAGGGTTCGTCCGGGTTATGGGAGGGTTCGTCCGGGTTACGGGAGGGTTCGGGAGGGTTCGGCCGGGTTACGGGATGGTTTGGCCGGGGGGGGGGGGGGAGGATTTTACTTGGCTCATTACGCTGAAGCGACTCCTTTTGGAGAATGCATGACTCGACCTTCACCTCTCCCAAGCCCCTCGGCGAAATGCAGCGATGAGACAAGATCACAATTGGATATCACAAAATTGGGGAGAAAATGGGGGGTAAAATACAACAACAACAACAAAAAATAAGAAGAAAAAAAACACATCATCAAATGATTTATCTAAAACATTACAGCTGACAAAAATAAAGTAACTGTGAACTTGTATTTCAGTTCAACACCTTTGAGCAGCTGTGCATCAACTTCACTAATGAGAAGCTGCAGCAGTTCTTCAACCACCACATGTTTGTGCTGGAGCAGGAAGAGTACAAGAAAGAGGGCATCGTCTGGGAGTTCATTGACTTCGGCATGGACTTGGCTGCCTGCATTGACCTCATCGAAAGGGTTGGTGTCTTCAGTTTTTTGACAGTCGTTCATATGAAGTGTCCTGAGATATCTTTGAGATTTCAAACATTTAATTGGGAGTACTTTTAAAATGAGCATTACGAAGAGGAAAATCTTCATAGACAAAATGATTCTGATATTTATTCACTATGCTTTTCTCTTGGTACTAATGGATTTTCCTTCCTTCCACCAGCCCATGGGTATCATGTCCATCCTTGAAGAGGAGTGCATGTTCCCCAAGGCCAGTGATTCTACATTCAAGGCTAAGCTGTATGACACCCATCTGGGAAAAAACGCATGCTTCCAGAAGCCCAAGATTATTAAGGGAAGGCCGGAAGCACATTTCTCCCTGGTTCACTATGCTGGCACTGTTGACTACAACATTGGTAACTGGCTGGTGAAGAACAAGGACCCGCTGAATGAGACTGTGGTCGGACTGTTCCAGAAGTCAAGTCTTAAGTTCTTGTCCAATCTCTTTGCGAGCTACGCTGGTGCAGAAGGAGGTACTATATGTTTCTATCTGCAAAGACTACAAACCAATAAAGTAAATGACATTTAACATGATAGAACAGAGAAGCGGGAAGTAGCCTTGCGGTTAGAGTGTTGGGGCAGTTAACGAAAGGTTACATGTTCGAATACCTCAACCGACATGGAGCAAGGCACTTAAAACTAATTTACAACAAAACATTTCACTGCACCTATCCGGTGTTTGTAACAACATGTATAATCTAATTGTTATCAGGTGAAGACAATAACAACATGTATAATCTAATTGTTATCAGGTGAGGACAATAACAACATGTATAATCTAATTGTTATCAGGTGAGGACAATAACAACATGTATAATCTAATTGTTATCAGGTGAGGACAATAACAACATGTATAATCTAATTGTTATCAGGTGAGGACAATAACAACATGTATAATCTAATTGTTATCAGGTGAGGACAATAACAACATGTATAATCTAATTGTTATCAGGTGAGGACAATAACAACATGTATAATCTAATTGTTATCAGGTGAGGACAATAACAACATGTATAATCTAATTGTTATCAGGTGAGGACAATAACAACATGTATAATCTAATTGTTATCAGGTGAGGACAATAACAACATGTATAATCTAATTGTTATCAGGTGAGGACAATAACAACATGTATAATCTAATTGTTATCAGGTGAGGACAATAACAACATGTATAATCTAACTGTTCTGTGGTCATCAGGTGAGGACAATAACAACATGTCCGTCTTTCCGTCTTTCGGATGGGACGTTAAACGGGTGTCCTGACTCTCTGAGGTCATTAAAGATCCCATGGCACTTATCGTAAGAGTAGGGGTGTTAACCCCGGTGTCCTGGCTAAATTCCCAATCTGGCCCTCAAACCATCATGGTCACCTAATAATCCCCAGTTTACAATTGGCTCATTCACCCCCCTCCTCTCCCCTGTAACTATTCCCCAGGTCGTTGCTGCAAATGAGAACGTGTTCTCAGTCAACTTACCTGGTAAAATAACGGTAAAATAAATAAAAATGTATAATCTAACTGTTATGTGGTTATCAGGTGAGGACAAAGCGGCTGGAGGAAAGAAGAAGAAAGGCTCTTCCTTCCAGACTGTGTCTGCACTGCACAGGGTAGATCCCACATTAAATCAATCTAGCTTTTCACATTACATTACATTACATTACATTTGAGATGTGAGCATGTTGTGGATTGGCACGTTAGCATTTAATGCCGTTGTGACTCGTGAGGTACTCTGAGACTCATGCACTGACGGAGAGAATTTCTACATTCGTCATACTCACAGGAGAACTTGGGTAAACTCATGACCAACTTGAGGTCTACTCACCCCCACTTTGTGCGTTGCCTCATCCCCAACGAGACCAAGACTCCCGGGGCCATGGAGAATCCTCTGGTCATGCACCAACTGCGCTGTAACGGTGTGCTGGAAGGAATCAGGATCTGCAGAAAGGGCTTCCCCAACAGGATCCTGTATGCTGATTTCAAACAAAGGTACAAAATAAGGTTATACAGTGGGGCAAAAAAATATTTAGTCAGCCACCAATTGTGCAAGTTCTCCCACTTAAAAAGATGAGAGAGGCCTGTAATTTTCATCATAGGTACACTTCAACTATGACAGACAAAATGAGGGAAAAAAATCCAGAAAATCACATTGTAGGATTTTTAATGAATTTATTTGCAAAATATGGTGGAAAATAAGTATTTAGTATAATAAAGTGCCCTTTAATATAGACCACATGGAAAATTCAATACATCAGATTTGCTAACGGACAACATTCCTGAAGCTGTGCATCCTATGCGACCTCTCGGGAAGATTTTACCCCACTTAATAGCAAAATGAATCCAAGTTTTCACCATCATTGTAAAGCCCTAGTTATTTTGTTGCTTTGACAAAGTAATATCTCAAGAGTATTATTTATTTAATGTGATTAGTGATTCATATTTTTTTTTAATAATAATAATAATAAATATCCCTAATTTTAAGGTCAACCCTGTTACGTGAACTAAACTGAAACTATTCCTTAAAAATGAAGAAGAAAAAAAAACATGGACATCCAATAGTCAAATCATAGTGTAAAAGTAGATGAGCTAGTTCTACTCTTTTTGGTCATTTTCTGATGTTTTGTGGTGGAAAACTGAGTGGGTGGAGCACAACATGTCAACACTGTTAGCCGTAGATAAACAGGCTAGAAATGTCCATTTCCTTGTGAAGCTTTGCTTTCATTTGCCACTCCCTGTTGTACACAATGAGCTTCCTTTCCCCCCTCACAAGGCGAATTATGGATGATTTAAGATTAGGTCGTCAACCCTATGACGATAACCCTGTTACTTTATTTGGCACTTAATGATAGTACTTATGATAGTATGATAGGTACTTATGATAGTCTTTTGATTTATTTATTTAACCTTTAAAGATGGGAAAACATGTTTTTGTTAAGTTGAATATGTGCTCTTTAGGAAATAATTAAATAAAATATACAGTACCAGTCAAAAGGTAGGACACACCTACTCATTCAAGTTATTTTTTAAACTATTTTCTTCATTGTAGAATAGTAGTGAAGACATTAAAACTATGAAATAACACATATGGAATCCTGTAGTAACCAAAAAAGTGTTAAACAATATATTTTAGATTTTTCAAAGTAGCCACCCTTTGCCTCGATGACAGCTTTGCACACTCTTGGCATTCTCTCAACCAGCTTCATGAGGACTTATTTTCCAACAGTCTTGAAGGAGTTCCCACATATGCTGAGCACTTGTTGGCTGCTTTTCCTTCACTCTGCGGTCCAACTCATCCCAAACCATCTCAACTGGGTTGAGGTCGGGTGATTGTGGAGGCCAGGTGATCTGATGCAGCACCATCACTCTCCTTCTTGGTCAAATAGCCCTTACACAGCCTGGAGGTGTGTTGGATTATTGTCCTGTTGGAAAACAAATTATAGTCCTACTAAGCACAAACCAGATGGGATGGCGTATCGCTGCAGAATACTGTGGTAGCCATGCTGGTTAAGTGTGCCTTGAATTCTAAATAAATCACTGACAGTGTCACCAGCAAAGCACCCCCACACCATCACACCTCCTCCTCCATGCTTCACGGTGGGAACCACACATGCAGAGATCATCCGTTCACCTTCTCTACATTTCACAAAGACACAGCGGTTGGAACCAAAAATCTCAAATTTGGACTCATCAGACCAAAGGGCAGATTTCCACCGGTCTAATGTCCATTGCTCGTGTTTCTTGGCCAAAGCAAGTCTCTTCTTCTTATTGGTGTCCTTTAGTAGTGGTTTCTTTGCAGCAATTCGACCATGAAGGCCTGATTCACGCAGTCACTTCTGAACAGTTGATGTTGAGATGTGTCTGTTACTTGAACTCTGTGAAGCATTTATTTGGGCTGCAATCTGAGGTGCAGTTAACTCTAATGAGCGTAGCCGCTGCAGCAGAGGTAACTTTGGGTCTTCCTTTCCTGTGGCGGTCCTCATGAGAGACAGTTTCATCATATGCCTTGATGGTTTTTGCGACTGCACTTGAAGAAACATTCAAAGTTCTTGAAATTTTCCGGATTGACTTACCTTCATGTCTTTAAAGTAATGATGGACTGCCGTTTCTTTTTGCTTATTTGAGCTGTTCTTGCCATAATATGGACTTGGTCTTTTACCAAATAGGGCTATCTTCTGTTTACCACCCCTACCTTATCACAACACAACTGAATGGCGCAAATACATTTAAAAGGAAAGAAATTCCACAAACTAACTTTTAACAAGACACACCTGCTAATTGAAATGCATTCCAGGTGACTACCTCATGAAGCTGGTTGAGAATGCCAAGAGTGTGCAAAGCTGTCATCAAGACAAAGGGTGGCTACTTTGAAGAATCTCAAACATAACATATATTTTGATTTGTTTAACACTTTTTTGGTTACTACATGATTCCATATGTTTTATTTCATAGTTTTGATGTAGAAAATAGTACAAAATAAAGAAAAACCCTGGAATGAGTTGATGTGTCCAAACTTTTGACTTGTAATGTCTATTGAAGATAATTGTTTGGTGATTTTAATTCAGATACCGCATCCTCAACCCAAATGCTATCCCCGAGGGTCAGTTCATTGACAACGTGAAGGCGGCAGAAAAACTGCTGGGCTCTCTGGACATTGACCACACCCAGTACAGATTAGGACACACTAAGGTAAGTTCTCCAAATAGATGGAAGGCAATATGGCCTGTCGGATCAGGAGGGAAAGATAGGACCAACAAAAAGGGTCCTAGCAACATATTGCCGTTACACCACTATCACCACCAGGCCAAACTGAGCAATACCCGTAGAGTTGTACTAGAGAACTGATGCAACGGCCACTTCTATGACAGAATGGCCAGCGCCATTGAGGACTATCTATTTTAAAGAAGTCACTTACGTTTTCTTATATTTCCATGAGTGTATTATTGGAAGTTTGTAAATAAACTGAAAAGGTTCATACAAGCACCTACTGAGCTAGAGTGCATCATCTAGAGGTATAAAAACAACCTGGTTGGTGATTTACTGCCCCCTGCTGTTATTGAGTGCTCAGGAATATAATTAATTGGCTGACCCCTCCAGCTGATCTGAATGGAATTCTGTGATTCGTCCTGAACCATACACAGTAAAATCATTGATGTGTACTGCATATATACACACACCGTTATCTATCTATCTATCTATCTATCTATCTATCTATCTATCTATCTATCTATCTATCTATCTATCTATCTATCTATCTATCCATCCACCCCTGTATGTCTCTGTATATCTTTATTAGGTGTTCTTTAAGGCTGGTCTCCTGGGTACCCTTGAGGAGATGAGGGACGACCGTCTCGCCCTCATCATCACCGGCATGCAGGCCAGATCACGTGGTCTACTTGCCAGGATTGAGTTCCAGAAAATTGTTGACCGCAGGTTGGAAAAACAATAGATAGAAACTTCTGCAGACAATATGGTGGAGGTGGAAAAGGTTGTATAACAAGCTAATTTTATAACAATTCACAGGGATGCTTTGCTTGTGATCCAATGGAACATTCGTGCCTTCATGGGTGTCAAGAATTGGCCCTGGATGAAAATGTTCTTCAAGATCAAACCTCTGCTGGTTTCAGCAGAAACTGAGAAAGAGATGGCCAACATGAAGGAAGAATTCCTGAAGCTGAAAGAGCTTTTTGCTAAAACGGACGCCCGTAGAAAGGAGCTGGAGGAGAAGATGGTCTCCCTTCTCCAAGAGAAGAACGACCTGCAAATGGCAGTCCTATCTGTGAGTAAAAGGCACATTTCTAAACGACTTTGATGTAACTTTAACTGCACTCGTCCCTTTGCTGCAGTCAAATCCTGTGTAAAAAAATGGCCTTTCGAGGTCTTAGCATGACTGAGGCCCAATCCCAAACCAGCCTCCTTTGAAGGTTCATCTGTTGCCACCCTCAAAGGGTGACTTCCAGAGCGGCGTGGAACAAACCCGGTCCAACTACAGGACGCATTCGTGACTTCAACGATGCAATTTAAGGAAAAAAGTACAATAACGAAAATGTATTTTATAAGATATAACAAGATACAAGATGAACAAAATCTTTAACCTCAATAACAGTTAAACATTTTCATTTTGTTACATGTTTCACACCTCGAAAATAAGCCACAAACAAATGCACGTGTCATGTCATTAGGCAAGACTTTCCATTATTTCATATGAAATTGGGCCAAGTCCAAACATGATGCATGTTGGGATAGCACTTTGCCCTGGAGCCTACAGCAGTGCTGGTTAAAGTGGCTATCGGAGGGTCTCTAATTAGTCCCTACCCCCTTTGATCATTTTCACTCCCTCAGCTTTGTGAATATGGCGGTAACACTTGTGAACGTTCAAATCGAGGGCTTACGGGAAGGGACTGGTTTGGGATTCAGCAAGAGACATGGAAAAACAAAGAGAGGGATGAGACATGATTTGATAAATCGATGTCATACAATTAATGAATACAGAATATTTTACAACCAACCAAATGTATGAAATTTGAAGGATTTGATATATGCTTACAATATATTGACACGTTGACAGTCAGAAGACACTCTTGGTGATGCTGAAGAGAGATGTGAGGGGCTGATCAAGAATAAGATCCAGCTTGAGGCCAAAGCCAAAGAGCTGACAGAGAGGCTGGAGGATGAGGAGGAGATGAATTCAGAGCTGACTGCTAAGAAGAGGAAGCTGGAAGATGAGTGCTCAGAACTCAAGAAGGACATTGATGATCTGGAGCTCACTCTGGCTAAAGTGGAGAAAGAGAAGCATGCCACAGAGAACAAGGTCAAAGTTTCTCTTTATTCTTGGGTTGTTAAAATTACAAATAATTGGTGTGGATGAAAGTGTAATGACACTAGTGTTTTCTTTAGGTTAAAAACCTGACTGAGGAGATGGCAGCTCTGGACGAAATCATTGCCAAGCTGACCAAGGAGAAGAAGGCTCTGCAGGAGGCTCATCAACAAACGTTGGATGACCTGCAGAGTGAGGAGGACAAGGTCAACACGCTGACCAAGGCCAAAGCCAAACTGGAACAGCAAGTTGATGACGTGAGTATAAAAATGACTACATATTTAGTCATATCCTAAAAAAATTGGTTACCGCAAATGGTTTACTCCTAATATTGTTTAAATATATCCTTTATCAGCTTGAAGGGTCTCTGGAGCAAGAGAAGAAGGTGAGGATGGACCTGGAGAGAGCAAAGAGAAAGCTGGAGGGAGATTTGAAGTTGACCCAGGAGAGCCTAATGGACCTGGAGAACGACAAGCAACAGATGGAAGAGAGGATGAAGAAGTAAGATCACAAATACATTTAACTGTTTACATACTAATAATATTTTATAGCAGAAAAGACCACAACTCCCAAAAATCATTCAAATAGATGTTTATGTTAAACTTCATTTTTTTTACTCATCAGGAAGGACTTTGAGATGAGCCAACTCAACAGCAAGATTGAGGATGAGCAGGCCATGAGCGCCCAACTCCAGAAGAAACTGAAGGAGCTGCAGGTATTTCAATATTATTGTTGAAAATATACTCTTTCTGTTACACTTGATTATGTTCTGCTCTTACCAGAAAAGTTTAATTCCGACCATTTCAGGCCCGCATTGAGGAGCTGGAGGAAGAGCTGGAGGCTGAGAGAGCTGCCCGTGCCAAAGTGGAGAAACAGAGGGCAGACTTGGCCAGAGAGCTGGAGGAGATCAGCGAGAGGCTGGAGGAGGCTGGTGGAGCCACTGCCTCCCAGATTGAGATGAA
The DNA here is from genome assembly GCF_045679555.1 of Salvelinus alpinus. Lineage (NCBI taxonomy): Eukaryota > Metazoa > Chordata > Actinopteri > Salmoniformes > Salmonidae > Salvelinus > Salvelinus alpinus. Next base: position 14,122,155 of record NC_092092.1, read on the forward strand.
CAAGAAGAGGGAGGCTGAGTTCCAGAAGGTGCGCAGAGACCTCGAAGAGGCTACCCTGCAGCACGAGGCTACTGCTGCCACTCTGAGGAAGAAAAATGCTGACAGTGTGGCTGACCTGGGAGAGCAGATTGATAACCTTCAGAGAGTGAAGCAGAAGCTGGAGAAGGAGAAGAGTGAGCTCAGGCTGGAGCTGGATGATGTGGTCTCCAACATGGAGCAGATTGTCAAGACTAAGGTCAGTGGATTAACCATGATGAAATACAAGCATTTTTCTGAGATCAGATAGATATCGCACATGTCACTACACATGGCACTACACATGTCACTACACATGGCACTACACATGTCACTACACATGGCACTACACATGGCACTACACATGGCACTACACATGGCACTACACATGGCACTACACATGGCACTACACATGTCACTACACATGGCACTGCACATGGCACTGCACATGGCACTACACATGGCACTACACATGGCACTACACATGGCACTACACATGGCACTGCACATGTCACTACACATGTCACTACACATGGCACTACACATGGCACTACACATGGCACTGCACATGGCACTGCACATGGCACTGCACATGGCACTGCACATGGCACTACACATGGCACTACACATGGCACTACACATGGCACTACACATGGCACTACACATGGCACTACACATGGCACTACACATGGCACTACACATGGCACTACACATGGCACTGCACATGGCACTACACATGGCACTGCACATGGCACTGCACATGGCACTGCACATGGCACTACACATGGCACTACACATGGCACTGCACATGGCACTGCACATGGCACTGCACATGGCACTGCACATGGCACTACACATGGCACTACACATGGCACTACACATGGCACTACACATGGCACTACACATGGCACTACACATGGCACTACACATGGCACTGCACATGGCACTACACATGGCACTGCACATGGCACTACACATGGCACTACACATGGCACTACACATGGCACTACACATGTCACTACACATGGCACTACACATGGCACTACACATGGCACTACACATGGCACTGCACATGGCACTGCACATGGCACTGCACATGGCACTGCACATGGCACTACACATGGCACTACACATGGCACTACACATGGCACTACACATGGCACTACACATGGCACTACACATGGCACTGCACATGTCACTACACATGTCACTACACATGGCACTGCACATGGCACTGCACATGGCACTACACATGGCACTGCACATGGCACTGCACATGTCACTACACATGTCACTGCACATGGCACTGCACATGGCACTGCACATGGCACTGCACATGGCACTGCACATGGCACTACACATGGCACTACACATGGCACTACACATGGCACTACACATGGCACTACACATGGCACTACACATGTCACCGCACATGGCACTACACATGGCACTACACATGGCACTACACATGGCAGAGATATTTCAGAAATATGATCTATGAAGGGTGTGCTGCATTATATATATTTTTAAAAACATGTTTTCAGACAAACTTGGAGAAAATGTGCCGCACTCTCGAGGACCAGATGAGTGAATACAGGACGAAAGCTGAGGAAGGACAGCGATCCATCAATGATTTCACCATGCAGAAAGCAAAGCTTCAAACTGAGAACGGTATAACAACTTTAACATGAACATTCACATAAACAGCTACAATGAACATCCACAATAAGAGACTCATTGAAATGATCAAAAATTCGATGAAAACAGGTGAACTTGCCAGACAATTGGAGGAGAAGGACTCTCTGGTCTCCCAACTGACCAGGGGCAAGCAGTCCAACGTTCAGCAGATTGAAGACCTCAAAAGACAACTGGAGGAGGAAGTCAAGGTATTTATACTAAAAATGTAGAATCTGTTATCCGACTACATTCATCCTCCGGCATAACTACGTATTCTTTTTTTACCGTTATTTTCCAGGCAAAGAACGCACTTGCCCATGCAGTGCAGTCTGCTCGCCATGACTCAGACCTGCTCAGGGAGCAGTATGAGGAGGAGCAGGAGGCCAAGGCTGAGCTGCAGCGTGGCATGTCCAAGGCCAACGCTGAGGTGGCTCAGTGGAGAACCAAGTATGAAACTGATGCCATCCAGAAGACCGAGGAGCTTGAAGAGGCAAAGTAAGGATGTTTTCTTACTCTCAAGGCTATTCAACCTTGGCTGAACGAGCGATACACAACAGTATATGATGAATGATACATGAATTACCTGATATACAACCGTTATATATATATAGAAAAATAAAGGCAGCTGTTCTTGAAATTAGTTTCCCCATCTATGTCAATCTAGGAAGAAGCTGGCTCAGCGTCTGCAGGATGCCGAGGAAGCTGTGGAGGCTGTTAACGCTAAATGCTCCTCCTTGGAGAAGACTAAACACAGACTCCAGAATGAGATTGAAGATCTCATGGTGGATGTGGAGAGATCCAATGCAGCTGCTGCCGCGCTGGACAAGAAGCAGAGGAACTTCGACAAGGTATTATTATGGAACAGTCTTCTTAACTTTCCTTATAATACATGATAATTCATATGCTGTTTATTCAAGACCATTTACAATCCATGTATGATTCTACTAGGTCCTGGCTGAATGGAAGCAGAAGTTTGAGGAGTCTCAGACTGAGTTGGAGAGCTCCCAGAAAGAGGCCAGATCCCTCAGCACTGAGCTCTTCAAACTCAAGAACTCTTATGAGGAGTCTCTGGATCATCTGGAGACCATGAAGAGGGAGAACAAGAACCTACAAGGTCAGAGCATCAGTATTATTGGCCTGCATTTCAGGCAATCGTTTAAATATTATTAAAGAGATTTGTTATCACATGACACTGACGTGCAACATTCCCCCCCCCCCCCCACAGAGGAAATTTCTGATCTGACTGAGCAACTTGGTGAGGGAGGAAAGAGCGTCCATGAGCTGGAGAAGATCCGTAAACAGCTGGAGCAGGAGAAGGCTGAGATACAGACTGCACTAGAGGAAGCTGAGGTGAGACTGGGAAATATTTACTGGTAGGGATAGACACCATTTACTGAGAGTAAAATATTAGAAGATTTTACATACAATGTGTGTTGTGTTCCCATAGGGCTCCCTGGAGCACGAGGAGGGCAAGATCCTGAGAGCACAGCTGGAGTACAACCAGGTCAAAGCTGACATTGAGCGCAAACTGGTGGAGAAAGATGAGGAAATGGAGATGAATAAGAGGAACCAGCAGAGAGTGGTGGATACCCTGCAGAGCTCCCTGGAGTCAGAGACTCGCAGCAGGAATGAAGCTCTCAGGCTGAAGAAGAAGATGGAGGGAGATCTCAATGAGATGGAGATCCAGCTCAGCCAGGCCAACAGGCAGGCAGGAGAGGCCCAGAAGCAACTAAAGGGTCTTCATTCCCATCTGAAGGTAACACTTCCACAGCATCTAATCCAGGGTTGGGGGTCAATTACAATTTAATTCGAAATTACAATTCAATTCTTGAATTTAGGTTGTAATTAAATTCGAATTTCACCACCAAGTTATGGAATTAGACTACTAGGACTGTTTGAATTGGAATTGCATTGGAAATCAATTTAATATTTGTGTAAGAGGGCGGCAGGTAGCCTAGTGGTTAGAGCATTGGACTAGCTGACAAGGTAAAAACCTGTCGTTCTGCCCCTGAACAAGGCAGTTAACCCACTGTTCCTAGGCTGTCATTGAAAATAAGAATTTGTTCTTAACTGACTTGCCTAGTTAAATAAAGGTAAAACAAATATAATTGTTTGGGATAATATTGAATTAGGAATTACATTCTTGGAATTGAATTATCTCTGATTTTAAAGACTAACCTTGAATTTTAATTGAATTAAATTTACAGGGAGATTGAATTGATTAAGAATTGAATTAGTGGAATTGACCGCAACCCTGATTTAATCTTAAACACAATAACTACTACATTTTTATTATAAAGATGAAGCCCAAAAAATAATTGTTAAACAGATCCTGGGGTATTTCTGGGACTTCTTTCTAACAAAACCAAAATTCTCTCCACAGGATTCTCAACTGCAGCTGGATGATGCTCTCCGTGGCGGTGACGACCTGAAGGAGAACATTGCCATTGTGGAGAGACGCAACAACCTGATGCAGGCTGAACTGGATGAGCTGAGGTCCCTGGTGGAGCAGACGGAGAGAGGCCGCAAACTGGCCGAGCAGGAACTGCTGGATGTTAGTGAGAGAGTTCAGCTACTGCACTCTCAGGTAAAAGGCATCGATAGACAACAATAGATAGCCTTATTAAATATACACAACTTGAAAATGTTGAAGATAATATGAAAGTAATTCCTCAACCACATGTGTAGAACACCAGCCTGCTGAGCCAGAAGAAGAAGCTAGAGGGTGACACATCCCAGCTTTCGACTGAAGTGGAAGAGGCTGTGCAGGAATGCAGAAACGCTGAGGAGAAGGCCAAGAAGGCCATTACTGATGCTGCCATGATGGCAGAAGAGCTGAAGAAGGAGCAGGACACCAGTTCTCACCTGGAGCGCATGAAGAAAAACATGGAGCAGACCATTAAGGACCTGCAGCACCGCCTGGATGAAGCTGAACAAATCGCCATGAAGGGGGGCAAGAAGCAGATCCAGAAGCTGGAGGCCAGAGTAAGTATTTGAGGCTAACCTACTTTCTCTTCTATAAATGAACATAAAAAATTTCTAGCTTCAATGTAGTTGCAACGACATAATATTGGAAATAGTGTTAACATCCATCACATCTTTCCAGGTGAGGGAGTTAGAGACTGAAGTGGAAATGGAGCAAAGGAGGAGCGGCGATTCTGTGAAAGGAGTCCGTAAATATGAGAGACGCATCAAGGAACTCACCTACCAGGTACATCAGAGTTACCCTATGAACATGCTCAGAATAAAACTAAGGTTCATATATATGACCCTATCCCCCCCCCCCCCCCTTTGTTTTCTGGTGCAGACTGAGGAAGACCGTAAGAATTTGAGCCGTCTGCAGGACCTGGTGGACAAACTGCAGCTGAAGGTCAAATCCTTCAAGAGAACTGCAGAGGAGGCTGTAAGTACAAAACCGTCCATCATCCAACTGACGCATCTGTCATTTATGAATTGTTGCCTTTTGCTAGAGACTAAAATCATCCATATTTTTCACAGGAGGAACAAGCCAATTCCAATTTGGGCAAATTCCGCAAGATTCAGCATGAACTGGACGAGGCAGAGGAGAGGGCTGATATTGCTGAGTCTCAGGTCAATAAGATGAGAGCCAAGAGTCGGGACGTTGGTTCTAAGGTCAGTATCTGCTGCTTCAATCTTCAATTCATTATAATTTAATGACTCCCCCCCCCCCCATGTAATGTGTGGCTGAAGCCTTTACGTTGAATACTTTTAAGGCGTATAATATCCAATAGCCATAATATCATTAACATCTGAATATCTACATTTATATGAATTAATTTGCGGGCGTCCATTGTGTTCTGAAACTATACAAGACAGGATCAACTCTAAATGTAATAGCTAACTGCTAACGGTCCCGATGGTTTCATAGATACATTTCCTGTAGAAGAAGAAAAAAGTCCCCACTTTACATTTACTGTATTTCCATGGTAGTTTTATAAGTAGGTACAGTGTAATAACAGTCAAAGATTATACTTTATACCTGTTGCAGTTTTATACATTCATTCATTTGATAAACAAATTCAAATTAAAAGGACAACTTCAATTTCAACTTTGGTATTTCAACCTTGTGTCTCTACCATAGCCTCAAGTCATTTCCTCGGTAGCAAATCACTAAAAGTTATTATGTTATAGGGTAATTGCCAATAGCATTATAATTACTAACAATTATACTGTATGTAATAACCACTCCTCAACATTGATATTCATTACATGCTTTGACTTACAGAATTTTGTCTTTAGTAAGAATATGTACCGACACTACAAATTCCACTCAAACACTGTACCTTCCTATGCAGCTACTACCATGGTAACACATGGGATCTAAAGAAACTGGGACCATTTTTTTTTTTTAAAAGAAGATTTTATGTAATACCTACAGTTGAAGAATCAAATGAATCTACTGTTCATTTTATTTTAATTGTTCATTGGACAATATTGCAACTATAAAATGTTTTACAAACTTTTAATTGATTACATAGTAGATCTAAGGAGAAATCAGGACCATTCCAGGTTTGTTATCTGTATGGGGACAACATGATGTTCATAGTTTATAAGTGTATACTACTTACCTGTTGAAGCTTATTGTAATTTTAACTAGAGCACATTGTATATGGCAATATCAAGGTTTTCCAGTAGGATTACAATGTTCTTATAACCAAGGACCAGTCACCCAAAGGTTGCTAGATTGAATCCCCGAGCTGACAAGGTAAAAATCTGTCGTTCTGCCTCTGAACAAGGCAGTTAACCCACTGTTCCTAGGCCGTCATTGTAAATAAGAATTTGTTCTTAAACTGACTTGCCTAGTTAAATAAAGGTACATTTAAAAAAATATATATATTAAAAATCTATCTTCTCTGTGACAGAAAGGAAAGGATGAGGAGTGAGACCAGGAGACCAAGAGTTGTGATCCAGCTCCCAGGTCAGTTGCCGTGGTTATAATTTGCACACTTCCTGGTTTCAGTGGTGACTTACAATGCAATTACATCGTTTTTGGAGATGTTTATTGTAATAAGGACAGTAGTTGAAATTAAAGCAAAAGCCAAATTAATTTAATGTTAATTGAATTATTTGATTTGACATCCTTGCACCTTTAAAAGATGTCAAATCTTAGTTAATTTACTAGCAAACACAATTGTAATGTTCGGACCATTTTATGAATGAGTGTTTTAGTGCAGCATAAACACTCATTGGAGTTGCCCCATTGTGTAATTTACATTTCAAGACCCAAAGTATATAATACAAATGTTTCCAGAATATAGAGCTAATTTTCACAACCTTTTATCCACCTTCTGCCACAGAAAGGACATGATGAAGAGTGAAGCTCTCAGACGGACCTTTCTGAAAATCTCCTGACTGTAGTCCTTTAGTGTGTCTCTATTCTCCCATGTAACATGAGCCGAATAAAGACAATTGAAATTGCATCTCTGTGTATTGCTTGTAATATGTTACGCTGTGTGGCAAAGGGTTTTCATGTCTGGTATAGACATAAGGTTGATGCTATTATGAATAGGAATTCCAGACATTTTGGAAGAAGGAAATTCACAATTTCTTTTTTTACACAATTATGTAAACACTGGTTTTAATAGATTTTAATAGAATATATTGATAACTTACTTCAAGTGGTACCATAGAAAAAGACAAACGTTTAACATATACATGTATCGTCTACATTTTTATAAAATTGGAAGTAATACAGTGAGCTCCAAAAAGTATTGGGACAGTGCATGTTTTATTTGTTTGTTTTGGCTCTGTATTCCAGCACTTTGGATTTGAAATGGTACAATGACTATGAGGTTAAAATGCAGAGTGTCAGCTTTAATTTGAGGGTATTTCTATCCATATCGGATGAACAATTTAGAAATTACAGCACTTTTTGTACATAGTTCCCCCATTTTAGGGGACCAATAGTTTTGGAACAAATTCACTTGTGTGTATTAAAGTAAAACAAGTAAAATATTGGGTCCCATATTCATAGCACACAATGATTACATTAATAATTTTAATATGACTCTTGAAATATTGTATTTTCACTGTGTTTCAAATATGTAACTCACCCCTTGGATTCGGTCTTATGAAGCAAAATGGTGAAATGGTGTTTTTTACGTTGGATAAAAGTAGAGACTCAGAGTTACAAAATGGTTTATCATACACTACAGTTGAGGAACAATGGGGAAGTAATTCTGCTTTCACTTTTGAGAAAATGGCCTTTGAATGTTTTGGTATCTAGTGAAGAGCTCTTCTTTGTTTAAACCCATTCAGCATCGTTCAAACCTTCTTAAGCTTTAGCCCCACCCATCTCGTTTCGCTCTCGGAGGAGCTCACACTTGACGCTCTGGCCGATGATTTGTTTACCTCTGGATAACATGAAAATAACCTAACCAGCTCTGCTGGCAACAATTTCATTACGCTTTTTTTCAGACGTTTACTGACACCGGCCATATTCACTGGGTGTTATACACACGTTACGTAACGTTAGCTAACGAGCCAGCCAGCCAACGTTAGCTAGTTAAACAACAATGAACACAGTGCCAAATCATGTCGTTACTACCCTGCATGAATACGGCTCTGGGTTACGAATAATAACGTCAACTAGGGAGCCAGCCAGCCAACGTTAGCTAGCTAGCTAACAGTACACTTGAAATGCTTGAAATGAAAGCACTTTGTCAAAATTAGAAATATTCATGTATTCATGTCTCAAATATTCATGAAATTTTAAATATTCATGTATTCATGTCTCAAATATTCCCTAATTTATGGATTTTCAAATGACTGGGAATACAGATATGCATCTGTTGGTTACAGATACATGAAGGAAAAAAGTAGGGGTGTGGATCAGAAAACCAGTCAGTATCTGGTGTGATCACCATTTGCCTAATGCAGCCCGACACATCTCCTTCACATAGAGTTGATCAGGCTGTTGATTGTGGCCTGTGGAATGTTGTCCTACTCCTCTTCAATGGCTGTGCGAAGTTGCTGGATATTGGAACTGGAACACGCTGTTGTACATGTTGATCCAGAGCATCCCAAACATGCTCAATGGGTGACATGTCTGGTGAGTATGCAGGCCATGGAAGAACTGGGACATTTTCAGCTTCCAGGAGTTGTGTACAGATCTTGCGACATGGGGCCGTGTATTATCATGCTGAAACATGAGGTGATGGCGGTGGATGAATGGCAGGACAATGGGTCTAAGGATCTCGTCACGGTATCTCTGTGCATTCAAATTGCCATCGATGAAATGCAATTGTGTTGTTGTCCGTAGCTTAACCCCACCGCCACCAGGGGGCACTCTGTCTTCAACGTTGACATCAGCAAACCGCTTGCCCACACGACGCCATACACACTGTCTGCGGTTGTGAGGCTGGTTGGACGTGCTGCCAAATTATTTAAAACTACGTTGGCCTCCAACGAAATTACCATTAAATTCTCTGGCAACAGCGCTGGTGGACATTCTTGCAGTCAGCGTGCCAATTGCACTCTCCCTCAAAACTTGAGACATCTGTGGCATTGTGTTGTGTGACAAAACGGCACATTTTAGAGTGAGCTTTTATTGTCCCCAGCACAAGGTAATGATCATGCTGTTTAATCAGCTTCTTAATATGCCACACCTGTCAGGTGGATGGATTATCTTGGCGAAGCAGAAATGCTCAATAACGTGCTTCTACACCTGCATTGCTTGCTGTTTGGGGTTTTAGGCTGGGTTTCTGTACAGCACTTTGAGATATCAGCTGATGTAAGAAGGGTTTTATAAATACATTTGATTTGATTTTGGATGTAAACAAATATTTGAGCACAATTTCAGAGAAATAAGCTTTTTGAGCATATGGAAAATTTCTGGGATTTATTTTATTTATTTCTGGACGTTCTTTTATTTCAGCTCATGATACATGGGACCAACACTTTACATGTTGCGTTTATATTTTAGTTCAGGGTAGCTAGCTAGTGAGGCTTTCATTTATTACCCAATTCATTTGGTAAAGTTGAGTTTTCCAACACGTGCAGTCGTTGCTATCTACTCATGCCTGCGGCACGAGTTAGCTAAACAGGCGGCTCTGTAGATGACATGATGATCCCATCTTTCACCTATGGTGCCTTCAAGACAACTGGGAACTCGGAAATAACCGAGGTCAAATCATGACATCGGTGATCTTCAGGTCTAAAAGTCGGAGCTCTAGAAAGAGTTGGATGAATTGGTTCCAGCCGATTTTTTTCCAGTCGGAAGGCATGGAAGTCGGAGATTTCCCAGTTCCCATTTTGTTTTGAACACGGCACTAGTCTGTAGCGCATCTGTGTGAGGTCACACACTCAAAAAGGCTCAACTAATCACCCTACGGGCTTGAATGTCAAGACTCATGAATATTCATGAAATTATCCCCCTCCCCGCCTTCCAACGGAAGGACTTTAAGCTTTCAGGGACGATGAACGTTTTAGCTTTCAGTTTATTCCAAAATCTATAGGACAAGTAGTGTAAATCTAACATAGGCAGGACCCACTAATTTCATTCATACTGACAAACAGGAAATGCCACATTATCCCTGTCAACAGTTGGATAACTGCAGAGCACCCTGCCTCAGTCAGGATGTTCGTTTTCTAGCTCACAAACTACATTCCTTTATTGTGATGATCATTCTTGTCTCTCTCACTTTTGTCACACATGATCTATTCAGCTCTCGTGTGTGTCCTGTTCCCAGAGATCAACCAAGCTGATTAAACTCTCTCTCACAGGTGAGTGAGAGTTAAACACACACTACAGATGCATTGTCTCTCACTTTGTCTCACAAAAGTCCTGCAGTTTGATCTAGCCCCGTCGTCACTATTTAGACATTAAGATCACATACTGTATGCATTTATTTGCCTGTTGTCTTTGTGGGTTTTGTCTTACACAGCCTTGTCAGGGCGGCAGGTAGCCTTGCGGTTGAAAGCATTGGGCCAGTAACCGAAAGGTTACTGGTTCAAATCCCAGAGCAGACTAGGTGAAAACTTTGTCGATGTGCCCTTGAGCAAGGCACTTAAATCCTAGTTCCTCCTGTAAATTGCTCTGGCTAATTGACTTAAATGTAATGTAAATGTCTCGCTACATTGGTGAACAGGGTGGGATCCTTTAGATATACCTATGGGTCCCGGGCACAGAAATTCTCCTAGAGAGATGAGTTCTATAACAGTCTACATCAGAGGCCCAGGCTTTTGACATAGACAGTAAAGCTCTCATTTCTGGACTACAACATTGTAAGATTGGTATATATTTCAAATATTACTTTAGACACCTTTTCTATTTGCCACCGTACTCATTAAATGGTGAAACACTATTCGGGATGGTGTTCTTTGTTCGTATCTACAGTGCCTTAGGAAAGTATTCAGACCCCTTGACTTTTTCCACATTTTGTTACGTTACAGCCTTCTAAAATTGATTAAATATTATTTTTTTCAATTTACACACAATACAAGAGATTTTCTTCACCAGGTTACACATCTTAAAAGGCACTGAATTGGTGTCACGACCCATGCCATGTCAACAAGATGAGGTCCGGTGTCATACTTACAATAGCTTGATGAGTAGTTATTATTTTCTTGTTTACGTGAGCCGTTTACCCACAGAAATACTACACGTTGTTAATCTTTCACTTAAACGTAGGGGGAGATATTGTTTTTACTGAAAACAAACAAAAAAATGATCAACTAGCCGATGGGGCCACAACAGACCAGGCTCAACTTGCCCAACTGTTCTGTTGACACGTAATGTCAATCTCTGTGGTAACAAATGGAATACTGATATCTCAGACACACAGACAGACAATCCAGGGCAATATACTGGAAATCCAGTTTCTCTTTATTATAAACTGGTGGACCTTCTGCCATCGACATTCTGTGGAGGTATCTTCCTTTTTTAACAATATATTTTGTGACATTTTCCAAATTCAAACAAAACATCAGCAAACACGGAAGGTGTGACATCAACGGTATGCTTAAAATCACATGATTGTTCTGGAACAGAGTCAATAGACAATAAAAGCACATTCAAGGATGATACTAGGATCCCAAGCTACAGGAAATACATGTGAATTTGTATAAATCGTGGAGCAGTGATGTCTGGAAAAAAGTAAATGTATCAACTACATGAGTAACTATTTCATTGACCAAGGCATGTGACTACAAAGACCAAATCAACTACCATACTGTGTCGTTGGACAGTTCAGTTGGAGACACCGACAGTGGGCTGCTTTTGCATCTGGGTTTTGAACAGACCTGGGTTCAAGAACTATTTTAAATAATTCTAAATACTTTTGCTGTGCTTGATTGAGCTTGCCTGTTGCAATCAGTAGAAAAATCACTAAATGTTCAAAAACCTGCCCACCTAGCACTCTTAAGCAAACGCTGAAAGAATCTGAAGGATTTCGAATAGTATTTGAACCCAAGTCTGGTTTCGATTCCATGTTGTACGGCGGCATCAGGAGTCAGTTAGACCTCTTTCCCCTCCAGTTTTTTAACGACTCCTCTCCCTCCCAGTTTATCGATGAACACAGAGCTGTCTTTGGCGTCTGACATGTCGTTCACCTGCCACTCAAACTTCAGACCTGTGAAACACACGAGAACACAGCCAGTCAGTCATTTCTCTTTTTTTTTTAAAGGAATGGTGCAGTCTCACTCACATATTTTAGTTAGTTTATTGGAGCTGGGGGGAAAAAAAGAGTAGAGTGCTGAAATAGTCAGGTTTCAATCCCATGCTGCAGTTCTGGACCTGGTGTAGCACGCTAGACCAGCCTAGGTCACTAGTCTACAACTTCTGTCATTCATCAGGCTCGTGAGCGCTAGAATCCGCAGTTGAAACAATAACAAAGTGGACACCCCGTCTCTGTTTTGGTAAAAAGCTGATGGATGGGCCTGGAGAAATGCAACCACTCAAATTCATAGACAGCATCAGATACATGGTCTACACATACTGAGACAGAGGTGCTGTTTCACTGTCCAGACAGCATCAGATACATGGTCAACACATACTGAGACAGAGAGGTGCTGTTTCCCTGTCCAGACAGCATCAGATACATGGTCTACACATACTGAGACAGAGAGGTGCTGTTTCACTGTCCAGACAGCATCAGATACATGGTCTACACATACTGAGACAGAGAGGAGCTGTTTCACTGTCCAGCCAGCATCAGATACATGGTCTACACATACTGAGAGAGAGAGGTGCTGTTTCCCTGTCCAGACAGCATCAGATACATGGTCTACACATACTGAGAGAGAGAGGTGCTGTTTCCCTGTCCAGACAGCATCAGATACATGGTCTACACATACTGAGAGAGAGAGGTGCTGTTTCCCTGTCCAGACAGCATCAGATACATGGTCTACACATACTGAGAGAGAGAGGTGCTGTTTCCCTGTCCAGACAGCATCAGATACATGGTATACACATACTGAGAGAGAGAGAGGTGCTGTTTCCCTGTCCAGACAGCATCAGATACATGGTCTACACATACTGAGAGAGAGAGGTGCTGTTTCCCTGTCCAGACAGCATCAGATACATGGTCTACACATACTGAGACAGAGAGGAGCTGTTTCACTGTCCAGCCAGCATCAGATACATGGTCTACACATACTGAGAGAGAGAGGTGCTGTTTCCCTGTCCAGACAGCATCAGATACATGGTCTACACATACTGAGAGAGAGAGGTGCTGTTTCCCTGTCCAGACAGCATCAGATACATGGTCTACACATACGGAGACAGAGAGGTGCTGTTTCACTGTCCAGCCAGCATCAGATACATGGTCTACACATACTGAGAGAGAGAGGTGCTGTTTCCCTGTCCAGACAGCATCAGATACATGGTCTACACATACGGAGACAGAGAGGTGCTGTTTCGCTGTCCAGACAGCATCAGATACATGGTCTACACATACGGAGACAGAGAGGTGCTGTTTCGCTGTCCAGACAGCATCAGATACATGGTCTACACATACGGAGACAGAGAGGTGCTGTTTCCCTGTCCAGACAGCATCAGATACATGGTCTACACATATTGAGACAGAGAGGTGCTGTTTCGCTGTCCAGACAGCATCAGATAGATGGTCTACACATACGGAGACAGAGAGGTGCTGTTTCACTGTCCAGACAGCATCAGATACATAGTCTACACATACGGAGACAGAGAGGTGCTGTTTCACTGTCCAGACAGCATCAGATACATGGTCTACACATACTGAGAGAGAGAGGTGCTGTTTCACTGTCCAGACAGCATCAGATACATGGTCTACACATACTGAGAGAGAGAGGTGCTGTTTCCCTGTCCAGACAGCATCAGATACATGGTCTACACATACTGAGAGAGAGAGGTGCTGTTTCCCTGTCCAGACAGCATCAGATACATGGTCTACACATACTGAGAGAGAGAGGTGCTGTTTCCCTGTCCAGACAGCATCAGATACATGGTATACACATACTGAGAGAGAGAGGTGCTGTTTCCCTGTCCAGACAGCATCAGATACATGGTCTACACATACTGAGAGAGAGAGGTGCTGTTTCCCTGTCCAGACAGCATCAGATACATGGTCTACACATACTGAGACAGAGAGGAGCTGTTTCACTGTCCAGCCAGCATCAGATACATGGTCTACACATACTGAGAGAGAGAGGTGCTGTTTCCCTGTCCAGACAGCATCAGATACATGGTCTACACATACTGAGAGAGAGAGGTGCTGTTTCCCTGTCCAGACAGCATCAGATACATGGTCTACACATACTGAGACAGAGAGGTGCTGTTTCACTGTCCAGCCAGCATCAGATACATGGTCTACACATACTGAGAGAGAGAGGTGCTGTTTCCCTGTCCAGACAGCATCAGATACATGGTCTACACATACTGAGAGAGAGAGGTGCTGTTTCCCTGTCCAGACAGCATCAGATACATGGTCTACACATACGGAGACAGAGAGGTGCTGTTTCGCTGTCCAGACAGCATCAGATACATGGTCTACACATACGGAGACAGAGAGGTGCTGTTTCACTGTCCAGACAGCATCAGATACATGGTCTACACATACGGAGACAGAGAGGTGCTGTTTCACTGTCCAGACAGCATCAGATACATGGTCTACACATACGGAGACAGAGAGGTGCTGTTTCCCTGTCCAGACAGCATCAGATACATGGTCTACACATATTGAGACAGAGAGGTGCTGTTTCCCTGTCCAGACAGCATCAGATACATGGTCTACACATACTGAGAGAGAGAGGTGCTGTTTCCCTGTCCAGCCAGCATCAGATACATGGTCTACACATACTGAGACAGAGAGGTGCTGTTTCACTGTCCAGCCAGCATCAGATACATGGTCTACACATACTGAGAGAGAGAGGTGCTGTTTCCCTGTCCAGACAGCATCAGATACATGGTCTACACATACGGAGACAGAGAGGTGCTGTTTCCCTGTCCAGACAGCATCAGATACATGGTCTACACATACTGAGACAGAGAGGAGCTGTTTCACTGTCCAGCCAGCATCAGATACATGGTCTACACATACTGAGAGAGAGAGGTGCTGTTTCCCTGTCCAGACAGCATCAGATACATGGTCTACACATACTGAGACAGAGAGGTGCTGTTTCCCTGTCCAGACAGCATCAGATACATGGTCTACACATACTGAGACAGAGAGGTGCTGTTTCACTGTCCAGACAGCATCAGATAGATGGTCTACACATACGGAGACAGAGAGGTGCTGTTTCACTGTCCAGACAGCATCAGATACATGGTCTACACATACGGAGACAGAGAGGTGCTGTTTCACTGTCCAGACAGCATCAGATACATGGTCTACACATACGGAGACAGAGAGGTGCTGTTTCACTGTCCAGACAGCATCAGATACATGGTCTACACATACGGAGACAGAGAGGTGCTGTTTCCCTGTCCAGACAGCATCAGATAGATGGTCTACACATACTGAGACAGAGAGGTGCTGTTTCACTGTCCAGACAGCATCAGATACATGGTCTACACATACTGAGACAGAGAGGTGCTGTTTCCCTGTCCAGACAGCATCAGATACATGGTCTACACATACTGAGACAGAGAGGTGCTGTTTCACTGTCCAGCCAGCATCAGATACATGGTCTACACATACTGAGACAGAGGAGGTGCTGTTTCACTGTCCAGACAGCATCAGATACATGGTCTACACATACTGAGACAGAGAGGTGCTGTTTCCCTGTCCAGACAGCATCAGATAGATGGTCTACACATACTGAGACAGAGGAATGCTGTTTCACTGTCCAGACAGCATCAGATACATGGTCTACACATACTGAGACAGAGAGGTGCTGTTTCCCTGTCCAGACAGCATCAGATACATGGTCGACACATACTGAGACAGAGGAATGCTGTTTCACTGTCCAGACAGCATCAGATAGATGGTCTACACATACTGAGACAGAGGAATGCTGTTTCACTGTCCAGACAGCATCAGATACATGGTCTACACATACTGAGACAGAGAGGTGCTGTTTCCCTGTCCAGACAGCATCAGATACATGGTCGACACATACTGAGACAGAGGAAGTGCTGTTTCACTGTCCAGACAGCATCAGATACATGGTCTACACATACGGAGACAGAGAGGTGCTGTTTCGCCTGTCCAGACAGCATCAGATACATGGTCGACACATACTGAGACAGAGGAATGCTGTTTCACTGTCCATACAGCATCAGATACATGGTCTACACATACGGAGACAGAGAGGTGCTGTTTCACTGTCCAGACAGCATCAGATACATGGTCTACACATACTGAGACAGCATCAGATACATGGTCCACACATACTGAGACAGAGGAATGCTGTTTCACAGAGGAATGCTGTTTCACTGTCCAGACAGCATCAGATACATGGTCTACACATACTGAGACAGAGAGGTGCTGTTTCCCTGTCCAGACAGCATCAGATACATGGTCGACACATACTGAGACAGAGGAATGCTGTTTCACTGTCCAGACAGCATCAGATACATGGTCTACACATACTGAGACAGAGAGGTGCTGTTCCCCTGTCCAGACAGCATCAGATACATGGTCTACACATACTGAGAGAGAGAGGATGCTGTTTTCGCGCTCGGATGCTTTCTCTGGTGAAATGGATTCAGCCTCTAGTGAATTGAATGAAAATGATGAAACACGGATTTAAGTGAGTTCCTTTTTTTATTGTAAAATATTTTGGGGAAGCCTGGTTTCCCTTGGCATCCATGAATACACACTACTTTGTAGACCGAATGTCATTCCACTGATGGTGTTTTAATAGATGTCCCTTTCTATTCAAATGGCAGGTAAACAGTGTTCGGCGGCTGGACTTATTTAGGAGTAGACGAAGGTTACCTACTTCACCTGCTTTCTGAAGTGATTTGTTTGACAATCAGATGAAAACATGACGAGTGGTTTGTGTTCATGACACAGTCAAAGATAAGATACAGTAAATTAGGCTAGATGTCCTTACCATATAAAGCCCATCAAAATGGTGCAAGCGTGTGTGAAACATAGAGATGCTCATATGTCACGGGATAATTCTGCACTTTCAAGCGAATTTACTGCTGTACATTAATATCCTTATAAAAAATCCTGACCTTGAATGTAAACACTAACAATACTTTTGGAATTGGTTTATGATTAATTTGGACAGGGAAATGTACCAAACATAAGATGAAGCATTAAATGTGTTGAACCTTCATAATTATATTGAAACAAATCCTCCTTGTATCGATTTAAAATTCCTAATTTTATGGCCCCCCTAAACTGGGTCTGTGCCCCGCCCACCTCATTCGCCCGGGCCACCTCATTCGCACCGGCCACCTCATTCGCACCGGCCACCTCATTCGCCCCGGCCACCTCATTCGCCCCGGCCACCTCATTCGCCCCGGCCACCTCATTCGCCCCGGCCACCTCATTCGCCCCGGCCACCTCATTCGCCCCGGCCACCTCATTCGCACCGGCCACCTCATTCGCACCGGCCACCTCATTCGCACCGGCCACCTCATTCGCACCGGCCACCTCATTCGCACCGGCCTCCTCATTCGCACCGGCCTCCTCATTCGCCCCGGCCACCTCATTCGCCCCGGCCACCTCATTCACCCCGGCCACCTCATTCACCCCGGCCACCTCATTCCCCCAGGCCACCTCATTCACCCCGGCCACCTCATTCACCCCGGCCACCTCATTCACCCCGGCCACCTCATTCACCCCGGCCACCTCATTCCCCCAGGCCACCTCATTCCCCCTGGCCTCCTCATTCAACACACTACTGGGTACGACAGTTGAACTCAGTTATATTGTTCAAGGGTCAATAGGTATGACCTCGTACCCCTGCACATGGACTCGTACTGGTACCCTATTTATATAGCCAAGTTATTATCTACTAGGTACTGGTACCCCATTTATATAGCCAAGTTATTATCTACTAGGTACTGGTACCCCATTTATATAGACAAGTTATTATCTACTAGGTACTGGTACCCCATTTATATAGCCAAGTTATTATCTACTAGGTACTGGTACCCCATTTATATAGCCAAGTTATTATCTACTAGGTACTGGTACCCCATTTATATAGACAAGTTATTATCTACTAGGTACTGGTACCCCATTTATATAGCCAAGTTATTATCTACTAGGTACTGGTACCCCATTTATATAGCCAAGTTATTATCTACTAGGTACTGGTACCCCATTTATATAGCCAAGTTATTATCTACTAGGTACTGGTACCCCATTTATATAGCCAAGTTATTATCTACTAGGTACTGGTACCCCATTTATATAGACAAGTTATTATCTACTAGGTACTGGTACCCCATTTATATAGACAAGTTATTATCTACTAGGTACTGGTACCCCATTTATATAGACAAGTTATTATCTACTAGGTACTGGTACCCCATTTATATAGACAAGTTATTATCTACTAGGTACTGGTACCCAGTGTATATAGACAAGTTATTATCTACTAGG